>NW_020955623.1:316687-358903 GCF_003031625.1 Empidonax traillii | reverse complement strand
AGAAGTGAAACAAATCATTAAAAAACCTTCCCCCCCAACCCTCCCTTCTTCCTGGGCCTAATTTTATTCCAGATTCTCTACCTTCTCCCTGACAGTTCTTCACAAAGTGCTCCAGCGTGGATCCCCCACAGGGTCACAAGTCCTGCCAGCAAACCTGCCCCCGCATGGGCTCCTCCCTCTACAGGTCCACAGGTCCTGCCAGGAGCCTGCTACAGCATGGGCTTCTCATGGGCTCACAGCCTCTTTCAGCATCTACCTGTTCCAGCATGTGGCCCTCCACGGGCTGCAGGTGGATCTCTGCTCCCTCGTGGACCTCCATGGCCTGAAGGGACACAACCTGCCTCACCATGTTCTTCGCCACAGGCTGCAGGGAAATCCCTGCTCCAGCATTTGGAACACCTCATCCCCTTCCTTCTTTACCAACCTTGCTGTCAGCAGAGTTGATTCTCTCAGATATTCTCTCTCCTGTCTTCTCTAACTGCAATTGCTTCTGAACAATAACTTCTTTCCCCTTCTGAAATATCTCGGAGGCACTACCACCATTTCTGATGGGCTCAGCCGTGCCTAGCAGCAGGTCCATCTTGTATCCAGCTGGCTTTGTCTTTGTTGGATATAGGAGAAGGTTCTGGCAGCTTCCCACAAAAGACAGCCCTTTAGTTTTCCCCCCCCCCTCCTTATCAAAACGTTCCGATGCAAACCCAATACAAGCAACTTCCCAGCCTTCTGTCTCTCAGATCTTTTGTTCTACTTCAGCTGTCACCAGTCTAAAGCAGCATTTGGCTTTTGCTTGCTCTTGAACCCACTGTTGGAGTTCTCTTTATTCCATTCTAGTGGGCTCTTAAGTTAGAAGTTTTTTACTTCCTTAATTTGACAAAAGTACTCCAAGTGCTATGCAGCTTCTGTGTCATTTAATATTTTGACCTTGTCATTTGTGGGAATGCAATCAGATCAGAACAAAAATTTCGGTCAAATAACTCTAAAAACCTTGTAATCTCAGAAACCTGCTTTTGAGGCTACAGGAGTGAATGCTTTTATTGATATTCAGCACTCTTTGTTATGCTGAGTCTCAAGTAATGCCCACGTTTTCAGCATCTACTACCTGCCCTCTTGGATGCCAAACACTCCAGCACAGGCAGGGAGATTGTGATAGCTGACAGCACCCACTCATGGTGTGTTTTAAATGTCTTAAATCCAAGAGAACTACTGAGCACTAGGTTCTTGTCCTGTAGTCTTGATCTACTCTTGGGCTGGAGAAACTCCAGGTACCATGCTGTCACCAGAGAACTAATGTAAGTACACATGTTTTTGTCACCAGACTCTCCCTGGACTGTGCTGCTTTGTCCATGGCTTCCCCTTGCTGGGGTGGTGCCCTGGCTTCTGGGTTGCAGGTTGATGGAGATGGGAAAGCCTCAGCTATGAGCAAAGAAGACAGAGGGACAAGAAGCTAGGAGATGTGAGGAAAAGTAGTAGGATTGCTGAGTGTTGAATATGGGAAAGCCTCGTCCCGCATCTAACCTCTAGGTATCTCTTGGGTCACCCTTGGGTCTGGTTCAGGTCGTCTGGAAGACGGAATTAAATCTGTACACAGTTTCTGCTTACTGTGTCATAAGGATTGTCAAAACCAGAATCATAAGCATTGGTTTTAAGAATGGTGTAGCTGAGGTGAAAACATTAGCTGCATCATTGAAACAAATCTCCCCAATGATACCTGCATGTTGTCCCTGTAGAGGATCCTTTTGAAATGTGTTACAGTGGGTTATTTAAGGGACTGCTCTTGAGGAGTGCAAGAGGCCTTCACAAAGATACTTCTGTAACAGCAGAACATATATACACAGCCATAGCAAGCTGTCAGAGGTTACACCAGTACTTTCTGGAAGAGAATTAAGGCAAAACAGGGACACACCAAGTTTTTGGAAGAATTGTAATAAAAGCTCTGATTCTCCATTTGAGCTGTGGTGTATGAGCCTGGCAGCGACTGCTTCTCCCCACCTACATCTTGTCTTGGCTGTGTCCAGGGTGACTGATAGAGGAGGCTATGATCGGAATGGTTTTAATTTAAAAACAAAAAAGTCTTAGGAGTGGCAAACAAACCTTCTGTAAGTCCATAATCAGCAATTATATGATAAGTAAAATGAGGATATGGTAAAGAGCATTACAGAAACTTCATTCACCAATAAATAGCAATTTTACGCAAACTGTGGCTGCAGCCTCTTACTGGGTTGTGCTACTACCCTTCTTCCATTTCTCTTCCAAGCAGAGAGAAAGTTCGTGTGTGTAGGAAGGGTAGGTGCACTCTCTTTACTTCCCATAGATGCTCTTTCAGCATTTTAAAATGAGATTTCAATTCTGCAGAGCACTGAGTAACCTGCTGCAGACCCTACGGAGCTTAGGACCCTGGTTTGAGAACCACTGTCTTGGATTTTAAATGTGAAATCAAGACAGCATCTGTTTGCATTTAGTCTGCCATTTAAATGAACATGGGTTTGGGTGTGGAAACCTAATTAGTCTGAGACGGCACTCCTTTTTCTCATATGAAATAAAAATCATCATCAACTGAATAGATCTGTAACAAATCTGTAACCTCCCTCATTTTGGGAGGTTTAACCATTGCCAGTGTAAATTAAAAGTGTTGTCACATGCTTTCCCAGGACAGAATTTCAGTATATTGGTGCACTTTCATACCTGCTGCCTATATGGTAGGAACACTCAGTGCTAATCTGATGGCAGGTAGCCATTAGCCATCAAATTCCTCTCTCTGCGTTTCTCCCAGGAGCCTGCTCAGTTTATTTCCCTGCTTCCTAATGAAGGATTTCTTTGCCAGAAAACTTGTGGAAATATTTTTCGTGTATTTCTTCATACTTTTCCCAATAGAGAGTATCTTTCAATTTCAGCTCTTTTCCTCTGTCATGTTGACTCCAATGCTGTCCTTTCTGGATTTCCTGCATGCTTTGTTTTTCCAAGTTTCTGTTTTCAGTTTGTGATCATTCTTTTGCACTGATGGAGCATCTGCCCATGATTTGCATTTCTCTATTGTGACAAGCCTTTTTATTACAGTGAGGCTTTAAGTCAGTGATGAATTCTACTTTAGTCTGTTATTCTCAAAGATGACTTCTAGTCATTTAATTTCAATCCCTGAATGAGCAGCCTGGGCTCTTGATACAGCAAATAAACCCTCCACAGGGAAGTCCAGAGTACTCTCCTGATCATGGATCAGACTGTCCTAAGCTGATCAGGGCCGGGAAAAGGTATATCCTTAGGAAGGACCTTCTTTGTCTATCCCGTTGTGCTATTAACAGTTCTTCTGTCTCACATGTAAATATTAAAAGGCTCAATCATGGTTTCTCTGTTTTCCAAGTTTATAACAAGGTCAGAGCATATGAGCAGCGGATTGGTAAATCTAGGAGTGGCATGGAAGAAGCCTGTGATTACCAATCCAGTGCTACAGAAAAATCTCATGGAGAACTTTTTTTGTCAACACAGTCTCCACAGAAGAGTCCTGAGAAGGCTGAATTGCTCACAACATAGCTGAGTTTTCAAGCTTCTTTATCAGATCCCAGAGTGAAGGCATAGTCTGCATAGGGTCAACTCTGGCCTTCCACCCTTCTTAAGATATAAATGATGCTGGGACTACAGCATCAGTTTCTGTGCTGAAATCCCTCAATGGGATCCCTCAGGGATCTCTAAGAGGGAGTTCCTTGAGCTGTTATGCAAAGTCCCCTTCTTTGGCCTATCAGAGAGGAAAGGATCTGTTCCAGGCGGAGGATATGACAAAGAGACAGAGAACACTGTCTTTAAAAAACAAAAACAAACAAACAAATAATAATAATAAAAAAAACCAACCAAAGGCCAAAGAACTCCTCTATTTCCCAGTTACTGTAACAATGCTGATCTCAGGGTCTAGCATATGGTTTAGCTATTAATTCAGCTTCTGTTTAATTGAGATCTTTGAAACAAGATTGCTCCATGATGTGCAGTGCACGTTCATAAAGTCAATCACTAAATATTTTGCCTTTTCCTTGCCTATATAATGACAGTAAAGTTGTCAGGAGGCCGTTACCACCTGAACCTTTTTGTTGTTTGTCTTCTGACCGTTAACATTACCATATGGGGTGAATTCTCAGATCTTGTAAGGCTTTGTTGGGCTGGTGTAGAAATTTTCATTTAACATTCATGGCAAAATCTGTCCACTGTTGGCTTCCATAAACTATTACTGGTTTGTTTACAAGATTGGCTTATAAAAATATACATACAGAATGAATGAAAACTTGTTTCCTTACTATAAGTGATCTTAACAAAGAGCTTTCCGGACTTGAAAGGCAAGACAAGCAAGCATTGTGCTATGATTTAGGTTGCTGCAGTAGGAAATCTTTAAAAACAGCTCACAGAGATCTTCTTTCTGAAATGGCTGCATTGACCTTTAATAAAGTGGTAGTCAAAATTTTGGGATGGGGATTGTTTGGGTAGGTTTTTTTTAGTTCATGAGGTTGTTCCTGCCTGTAGCTTGAGAGTCGCTTCCTTTTGCTGTTGAAGGCTGAGGTTGGAAAGGAAGACTTACTGCAATCTATTTCAAGAATAGTCTGAGGAGGAGGAAATTCCCTTCTTGTTCCTAATAACTGGTGCAGAACGCTGTGCTGAAGGAGGAGAAAAGTTCAGTAAGTTAAAACATTTATATGAAGTTTTGATTTCATACATCTTGTTTCTATCTAGAAATTTAACTTTATTGTGAACATAGTATGTTTTATCTTCTTTGTTAAGGAGGGGGGGATCTGCGTGTATTGTGTGTAGATTTGAAATCAGTAGATATTAGTTTGATGATATAGCAGTGGTGAAATGTTCAGTTAGAAAAGAAAACAATAGCAGATCAGCTACTGCTGGTATGACAAAGCACCAGTCTAAACTGCTGGGGTACTTCTGAGAAACATGAGCAGTGCATTTCATTTATCCAGGAGCTTGGATTAAGACAGGGAGATAATTTTGCCCATCCATGCATCTTTAATGTTCTTATCTTTTCAGATGTTTCAGATTGCTTTAGGGTACTTCCATCAACAATTTAGAATCAAGGGTTCTGTTTAAATATCAATAGTAGGGCAATCCAAACCTCCTTCAAGGCAGAGTTGGATATCCTAGGTGAGCAGAGTAGAATAAAAATGTTTGTCTAGATACATTTCTCTTTTGCTTTAATTGAAAATGGAGTGTTCAAGGAATAGCTAATTCTGTACTTCGTTCAGAAGCATGTGCTGCCATGCTGGGAGCAGACAGCACTGCAGGCTGTCGGCAGTGGCACAGGGTATGGGGGCAAGATGGAAGCCCCTTCCTCCACCATTCCATGATGAAAGTGCTCCTGTTGCAGTGGGGGATGTGTGCTGAAGCAAAGTGGGACCTCCTGAAATCCCCTTGCCCTCTGCTCTTCCCCCACAGGGCTGACTCAGGGAGGAGGCAGCTTGGGTGCAGCAGGGCAAAGCCCAGGATCTCAGACAGATGTGGCACTGCCTGTGCCTCCCTGCCTGCTCCTCGACTGTCAGTAGAAAATTTGTCTTCATTCCAGTGACTGGGATTCCACTGCTGCTTATGGGCCCCTTGTAAGGGCCAAAGAGGCTCTGCATACCAAAAGCATTAAACTGTTAAAAGAATCACATTTGTTCTCCTTTTGCCACACTTAGGAACTGAGGTTTGGTAAGCAAATTCTTAAATTTTTATGCAGCAGAATTCAAACAAAGTAATTCATTAAAAAAAAAAAAAAAACAGCAACAACAAAACCAACACACAAAACTGGAGATTGAAGAAACATCTTCCACCAGATAATCTATCAAGTATTCTCTGCAACCCCTTTCAAGCCAAACATGTTGCTGCAGGTGTGAAGGTAATTTGCTTATGAAGCTGCTTGTTTACCCAGGTGAGCCACCCTCACACACTGTCCCTGCCACGTACGTGCTAGCCTTTGAGAAGAGACACATTCCATCGTTGAGTGTCTCATCCCATCCCATATTCTCTTTTGGGACTTGGCCAGGTAGGTCTTTTATCTTCTGCAGACAGTGTCACCTGCTTTGAATTTCTGAAAGATCTCTGTCAGGTATGCATGAAACTATTAATGTTCATAATTTCTGCCATGAATCTTTAAGAAGATTATTGCTCTTTTAAATGAAAATTGAGAATTTAACTGAGAGATAATTTCTGCAATCCATTTTAAAGTATGATTTATTATATCACAGGTAATAGCCTGAAACCCATAGCAGAATTCTTTGGACCGTTATACTGCACACTGTACAGGAAATTCTTATGCATCTGGGTACAGCTTATAATTTAATTGATGATGAGCACTATATAGAGGGAGAGATATGCTGTGAAACATGCAAGTGTAGCTTTAGGTGTTTGTACATACAGGTGGATATATGGGATAGTTCAAAGTTAAATAATGAATAAATTAAGCATGTCAGATTGTCTTCCAGCCTATCTAAGTGAATTCATGCAATTTTTTCTTAGTGTCAAATAACTAAAGTTTGTGGCATTCTTTTATTTTTCTGGCATCACTTTATTTTGCTGTAACTTTGGGCCTTTGTATTTCTTGCAAGTGAAGGCTCACATTTCAACTTTTAAACTTTAGACAAATTTCAGGAATTCATGTCATACTTTCATTTTTATCCTGCCATTGGAAATACAGAAAAAAAAGTGATAATTTGTCTATAAAACATCTTGGGGGATTTTAGTGTGTTTCAGGTATTCAGAAATTTTAGAATTCTCTCTTCCTTTAAATAGAATTGCCTCCATTGTCATTCCAAGTGCTGAGAAATGGCATTGTAAGGCAATTCTTTTTGTACTCGCAAACAAACTTCCATATGACAGTACTTTGAAAGTGTTTGTTAAATTGTGCTACATCTGTGTCTGATGTTAAAAGCATTAAAAAACAGACAAAAAACAAGATGCCCTCAAAATGCAGACTACGTATACATATTCAAAACTGCCTATCTGTAATTTAAATAGCCCCGCTAAGCTTTCTCCATGAGCTTTACTGTTTTATAGACTTTCTCTGCCAAATTTATTTTTTTGTATAGTTTCTTTGTCTGGGCAGAGACAGTCATGCTCTTTCATGCTCTGACTGGAGCTATTTTGATATCACCTGGTCTGCAGGGTGACATGGCAAAATACTTGTGCTGCTTTTCTGCGGCATCCGAAGCACCCAGTGCCCCACTCCTTGGCACCTCCTTTTATCAGCCCTGGCCAAGTCTGGCACAGGCAGGGCTGCAGAGGTGTGGTGGCACTGCAGAAAGAATCACTGCAACCAAAGCCCACCTGTCTGTGGTGCAAAAAACATTGGGTTTAATTTAGTTTTGGATTTAGTTTGGATGGGGTAAGATGCTGCTGTGCTCTGTGAGCTGGATCTGCTAAATGTCTTTGGAGAGAAGGCTGATCCCATCACTACCGGGTGCCGTAGCAGCAGAAACCAAGACCTGGCACCCAGATTTAGTGGTGGTAGGAGTGTGAGGTACGTGACACCGTGAATGGACTTGCACTGAGTTTGTGTCAGGGTGGCAGAAGCTGTTATGGCCCAACAGCTGCGTATCGGTAAATTAAGTCAGAGGCAGGCTGAGAGATACTAGGTCAGCAGAGCAATAGAGGTTTGAAACTTATATAAGGTTCATTAAAAGAGAAACGTAATAATCTAATTGCATTTTGATTTTTCAACTAATATGTGTTTAGAACTATTATATTATGTGTAATTAAGCTGTGGTGTTTTTTAGGACATAGGCTGTGTATGTGTATAAAATAGAACTTAAAATACATTAATGAAGTTATATATATCTGGGAAGCCTCTTGTGCAGACATTATGAAACTACATTAAATTTTGCCTTGGCAGTTTAGCTTTACCCAAAAAACTTAATGTATTGGGTTTTAAGGGGCTTTAAGTGAAAGGCAACAGAATTTTTAGGTCATAATTTTGCAGCAAATTGTGATTTTCATAGATTGGTGAGGTTCAGCACAGTCAGTAGAAATTTATCCATCACTGAAAACTATGTGAAAAAGAGTTTTACTTACTGCTTGGATTGAAATTGATTCTCTTTTTATTTCTGTGTTTATTGATTAATTTAAAGTATAGGAATAAAAATTACTAGGTTATATTACAATGGCTAAATCTTGACAATAGTTTTGTAGGAAACAGACCATGTAAATGCAAAATCAGAATGGTGTGTTCTCCTAAAGCGATACCATATGTTAGTTGATTAACAAGTTGTAGGGATATTAGAAGATCTTGGCTGCTGGTAAGGAGGAGCATATGCTTTCCAAGTCTTTTATCTAATATGTGTAAAGACTTTGCCAAGTCAAATTTAAGCAGGTTTTTTTCCTTCTTTTTTTGGAGGGGTGATATATCAGCTATATATTCCTTGGGTGTTTTTCTTTCCATAGGCAACACTAACGCATTATTGGGATCTAAATCTAATCCCATCCCTATGAAGAACATGCAGTAAATTAAGAAGTAATGCAGAATGTCTCGTGTCCAGATACTTTATATGAGCAGTTCAAAATTCCTTCAGCATCACAGCTTGTATTTGGTGTAACAGTTTATGTTTTGTTTTGGTTTTATCTTCAACCAGACATCAACTCAAGTAACTAAAGAGCAATTGTAAAAGTTTAGTTCCTTCAGAACTCAGCAGTTAACACTGATGGCATTTCAGTGAGTATGCAAACTGCCAAGTGTGTGTGCCTGTGTGCATCACCAATGTAACTACAAGAACAAGTGTCATGAGTTTTGCAGAGTAAACTGTACCTCCACTTAAGACCTATTTTGAGATCTTAGATAGAGTTTTAAGTGGTTATTCAATCTTATTATACTGGCTTGCTGCAGAATCTTGTGTGGTCTAAGCAGTTTTTGGGCTGTAGGGAGAGCCAACAGTCTGATGCTTCACCCTGGAAACAAACAAGGTTTTAGAGAAAGACTGGAGATTTTAAGTTGTTTCAGGCCTGTCAAAGAGAGCTCCTACCCATCTGTGCTCACAATCACAGTTTGTGGTTTCCAAAACAACACCTAAGAATAGCTTTAACTTTTCTTATCCAGGCCTGATAAAGTTTTTGGACTTCAGATGGGGACCTTACTGGCCAAAGGGAGCCTGTAGGACATGTATGTTCTTCTTTTGGGGCACATTTTGTTTCACTGATGATGAGAGAAAAATGGAAGTTTTAAAAAGAACTTCTTAAAAAAAAAAAAAAAAGTGGTTTGCGTGTTGTTAATGTCTCTGTTGTTGAAGTCTGATTTCTCTGTTCATCTGATTTCCCCATACTTTCATTAGATGACTGTAATTTCAAGCTGTGAAGGAAGTTTTGAAACAGACAATGGGTGGAGATCAATCTATTTTCTTGATGCTTTGGGACTTTCCATGGTAGGAAACTGTTTAGTTTTGCACAAATTGCCTGTATTTCATTGGCAGGACATTGAGCTTAGTCTGATGCCCACAAAGTGAAAAGCTAGGACAAGTCTTGAGACGAAGTAGCAAGACAGGAAGCAAATTCCCTCTCCTGCTGCTAGGCTGTGTTTTAAGGGACAGCAGCTTCAATGCCTGCAGGAGGTGAGTGCTTGCTTTCCTTGCAGGTGGTCACACTAGTGCTAAACAGCCTTCAGCTGCTGTAAACCCCCAGGGCAGCTCTCAGCCTCTCACTATCCGCTCTAGCCAGCTACCAACAGCTTTGAAAACTCTACCTTTTAACTATGCCTTCATCTTCACATACCTTTTCTTCATGTGTTTCCTGGGGCGGGGGGAGCTACATAGGGCAAAGTAAAATATGCTGTCAGCGAAATATGTTGGAAGATGACAAGCGCCAAGAGGTGAGAGAAGCAGCAGCTAAGCAGGCAGTTGTAGGGTGCATGTGTGTGTTTGCGTGAGAGAAGTGTTATCTTTTTTGTGTGGTGCCATGTGCTACACAGAGCCGAGATCCTGGCACAGCTCAGCAGAGCCCGGTATGGATGCTGCAATGTGTCTGCATGGATTCGGGTCAAAGTGCAGAAGAAGCGCTGTTTGCAACTCTGCTGGCACAGCCACAGCAGCCACTCATGAAGTGTTAGCGACAGAAGTTTTAAGAGCAGGCTTCATGCTTTGGTTTTCAAAGTCTGGACAGGAATCATACAGCAGCTCCATCTGGTATGAGATTGCAAACAGAAATGTAGTGCAAGGGAAAGACAGGCCGTCCTCAGCCTTGTAAAAGAGCATTTTATGGTGGTGAAACTCTCCCTAGAATATACTCTGTGTGAATTGGTTTGTTTCAAGAGAGAAGTGTTTAAGAAACTGACTGTCTATTCTGCTGGCAGCAAAACAGTATGACAAAAATTGTAGGGACAAAAATAGAAATAGGAAAGTCTTCATATAGACAATCTGGAACATGACTCTAAAATTTCGAATTAAATATATGCTTGGCTCTTGAGGAAAACAGTCTACATAGGAATCACTCACTGTCTAAAACATTGTGGAAATGTTAGAAAGAGTATTAGAAGATATTTCCATGTACAGAGAGTACAGTGTTTTTCCAAATAAAGAATTAATTTTATTTTATTCTCAGAACTATTTAAGGAAGTGTGATGCTATCCAAAAAGCTGTGTGTGTAGATGTTTCCAAGTGATCACTCCTACCTCCACTGGAGAGCTGCCCACTGAACAATAAGTGCTCTGCTGCCTACGAGAGTCTCCTCCTGTAACACTGGCCCTGTATGCACTGGGTGCTCAGTCTTATGTGTGTGCCGCTGTACAGACATGGAGAGACATCTCAGGAGACTAATTCATCCCATCCTAAAATAGATGTTGTCTAGACTGAGTGAGGTGAATTTCCCTCAGCAGGTTCCTCTTTCACCCCTGTGGTTTACTAGGTGGATACTAGGTGGGCACTTGCTTGTATTTTTGATGGCTAAGACTAGTGAGGTGTGGCAGGTTGGCTTCTCTTCAAAAGAAGGAAGCTCTGGGATTCTTTGTTGGTGCCTAAGGAGACATCCCATCAGCAAGAAAAGAGCACTCTGATTTTCTCTTATTTGCAGTGTCAGTATTGCAGATGGGTGTAAAACAGCTCTAGACCAGCCAGTGCTTCTGCCAGCCTACGGCCACCGTTGCAGGTCCATATGCAGAGGACAGATTTGGCTGCTCTTATCCAAACAACAGTATCCAAAGGTTGTTTATGCAAGATGTTGTGAACTTTGTGTGCGCCACATGCATGAAGCTTCTGTGATTATTTTTTTAACCATTTCAGATTTTCAGGGTCAAGAGTTACTGAGATATATCACTGTATACGGTGTCATATGTGTATCACTTGAAAAACAGTATTTAATCGTGCAAATAAAATGTTTATGAAGAGTCTGCTGCAACATATCCCAGTAGCTCCCTGTTACAGCAGTAGTTCCAAGTAGTTCCACTCCTCACTACTCTGATGTGTTTCTGCAGTTAACACAGAAGTACATAATCTCAGGTATGAAACTGCCACTGCTTTCCTGCATGCTTGATAATTCAGTAAGAACTGCCTTCTAAAGTACTTGAAAATCTAATGAGATTCTGGATAGGCCTCTTTCAAGTCAGCCAGTCATAACATTCTTTGAGAAATTGCTAGTAAAAAGTTTCTTACTGTGAATAGCTGCTTAATAAAAGGTGTATTATTATTTGCCCTTGAAAAATCTCCTAACTAAAGAAAAAAAAATAATCTCCCATTTTCTTGGAGTGAAAAAGCAGAGAGGTGCTCAGACTTCTGAATAAGGTAAGGAAATAGTAAAAGCAAATTTCTGAAGAACTACAGGTACAAAACATGCGATGCCTTCATGGTGAGATTTTGTGCAAAAGTGTGGGCAGATATTCAGATTTCATGCTTCTAAATGAGCAAATTACCAATGATCCAACTGCTACTGCATCCCAGTACTAGATTGTGGAGCACTGTGCGCTGATCTGCACGGCTTTGCCTGCCTGTGCCCTGGGTCCCATACCCCAGAAAGATGGGGGAGTGCAAGGGAGGCTTGGAACCATACTGCGCTTCAGTCTGAGTCATGGCACCTGAAGTCCTCCAGAGTGACCTCTCAGTAGTGGGGAATTAATGTGGAAGAAAAGATGGTCTTGGCCTCCCAAAGCTGTACACATCCCTTGTTCAAAAAGTTTAACAGTGTTCTGATGCTTGGTGTAAGCCAGAGCTTTGTATGCTCATGCCATGAAAGATTTACCCTGCATTGTCTGCCACCTCTGTGGAATAGCTGAAGCACCGCAAATTCATTCTCTGCCTTCTACTGCGTTAACTTTCCTGTGTAGACAAATGTTTAAGGCCATTTTTGCAACAGATGAGATATGACCTAATGTATTGTATGCCATTCATTTTCTCCACATCCATGCTTCAGGAGGAGATTTCTGTATGAAACTCACCACAGAGTAGAGTGTTGTGATTAGTCTGGGGTTGTTATTTTTCTGTTGTAATGTAAGTGCTTCTATTCCTTTATGTTTATCACATATGACAGTGTTACTGTGAATATTAGGGTAACTTATACCTTGTCAAGTGTAAGAGCAGTTGTAGGAGGCCCAACAACTTGTCTTGAATGGTGGTGGTTACCTAGGAAAGAATACAGGATCAAGGAGAGTATGTAATCATACTTCTGGTATATCCTCCCAGCTCCCAGAAATATATAATTAGGAGATTACTTGAAGGAAACCGAGGATTATGACTTTTTTTATTTAACAGTGCTCAATGGAATTTTTTTCATTAACTTGTTGGTTTTACTTCTTAAACTCTTAAACACGATAAATAACTGCAGCGTTCTACAGAAAGAAGTTCCCCAGTTTACCAACACTTCCATGATGCTCTGTAAAATTATTATTCACAGATATGTATTTTGGAATCATTAGCCTACTTCTTTCATTTGATGACCCTACAGTATGCGTTGAGAGAGACAATGAACAGTCTTTCTCTATTCAGCTTCTCTCTGTCACTCGTGTTTATAGACCTCAAACAAACGTTTGAGTCATCTGTTTCCATAATGGAGAGTCCTGCATAATTTAGTCATTCCTTGTACAGAAACTGTTCCATAACTTTGATCATCCATGCTGCCTTTTTCTTAACATTTTTATTTCTGCTGTATTTTCTTTGACCTGGAGTACTTTAAAATTGCATGCAAAATTCAAAATGTGGGTGGGTTGTGTATTCGTGTAGTACCATAATGATGTTATCTGTCCTGTTCGCTGTTCTTTTCCCAGCATTTTCTAACATCTATTTGGTTTTTTAATCACTAACGAGCATCAAACTGAAATTTTCAGAAAATGGTTATAACATCAGACTCTCTTTTTGAGCAGTAATAGTCTGTTCAATGTCAGTGTGCATCACTTTACATCTACATGGGATTTTATCTGTCAGTTTATTGTGTAGTCAGTGAATCTTGTGAAGTCTCTTCTTTGTAATCAGCCCTTCTCTTCACTGACTATCAGAATGTACTCAGCAAGCTCTGCCACCTCACTTAAATGCTCTTTTCCAGCTCACTAATGTTGAGAGCTGTCTGGACCAGTCTACTCTCTGTGATGCCCTTGGTAACCTCCATCTCCAGGGAAATTTGGCTTTCATTCCTGCAGGGAACTCCTATCTTTATTTAGTTTTCTAATTGATAGGAAGATCTCTGTTTCTTTACCAAGGGATGTTGCTACGTGCCCTGAGGAAACCCAAGGGAGCCATATCTGCTGGCTATCACATGTCTCTTCTCTCACTGGGTTGGGAAATAGAAATGGAGTTCTTGCTTCTGCTTTTCTTGACCCATATGATCTTGTGTGTTTCAAGTTCTCTCTACAACATTAAATTATTAATTTCACAGTACCACAGTGGGGGTCACTAATTGCCTAACATGTTTTCCACATGGAACCTGTCAAGAGCCATATCGGGTAGTGACATATGCTGCTTTCTGAAGTTGGGGGGAAATGTTTATGGTTCTTATTTTAGCTCCATCAGCAAAAGAAAGTTATGAGCGATAGTGTCTCTGTGGCTAAATTTGTGGTTTATTGAAACTGTGGCAGAGCCCACAAGATGAAGAGAGAAAATAATGTCTGATTTTAAATTTCAGCTGTTGGCTGCAGCTGCATCTTTCAGAAAGCTTTTCAGCCTGGCTCCTGCCCCATTTTTTCCTAGCTTCCTTTTACTGCAATGAATTGCAACATTAACTTAGGTTTTTTAGTACACAGGAAATTTAGACTTTAAATGTCATGGCTTTGAGCGTAGGTATTATTATATGTACATTATTCAAGAAGGGAATGAGGGAACAAAATTTTTTAATTCATTTTTTGAAGTCTGAATATGTAGCAATCTATGAGATGTTTTAAAATAAACAGAAAGAGAATTGTTTGAGTTTTCTGCCAGGGACTGAGTTTTTGTGTAAATGTTTAATTGAGATGTCATTCCCCCAATAAACTAATAGCCTCAAAATTCACAGTTACTTATCATGTATCAATAAAGTTGTATATTCTTGCAACTGGTGACAACTATTGCAAGATATGCAATATATGGAGGGGAATTAGTCTTTTAACCTAAAAAGAATCTCTGTGGCATGGCAGACCCATGCTGATGAAGACAGCTGAGGAACTGGAAATATGCTACCTTTCATAATCGAGGCTTTATTCACATCTTGGAAACACTCCTGAGATTTACATGGAGCTATGAAGAAAAGGTATTTAGTGATGATTTGCAAAACATTGCCACAGTCTTAATGTCTGTGACTAAAATCAAGTACAGTGTAAGACCGTGTTGAAAAGGACCTCACGCTACCCAGGAGGCCTGGGGTGGCCTTGTCCTCGAGAGGAGTATTTCTCAGACTCCAAAAACTGGAAGACCACCCAGTCTTTTCCTTGCAGGATGGGGAAAACAAACAAATTACCTTATTTGATGGCTGGGAAAAGAAAGTGATTGATAATTACTGCCTGCAGCATTTTACCCCCTAACTGTGGTGTTCAGCCTGTGTTTTCTGGCTGCATTTAGGCACTTCTAACTTTAGAAAGAAGACTCTGTGCAAAAAAGCAGACTAAAAGCATTAAATTAATACTACTCATGGGCTGCAAACTCATCCTTCACTTACCTCTTTGCCCTCTTCCAAGGGCACCCCTCCATTACTCTCTGTTGTGAGAGAGGATTTATAGGAGCTTATAAAACTGAAATAGGGGCATGTAAGTAATATTGTATCTTGTCTCAAAGAGATTTTGATACTTTTCTCCTTCTAGCACTTTGCCCAGAATTTCCTCCAGCTGGTGAAAGGACTTAAATATTGTTCCAGCTGCAGTCTTGAAGTTCTATCTTTTAATGGCACTTCTAGAGCAAAAAAGCAAAAGAGGAGGAAAAAAAAAAAAGTGGGAATTCATCACTATATGTTAATTATGAAAGATTAAAGCAATAGTATGAAAATCACAAATAAAATTAAATAAATAACTTTTATTTAAAAGTGTTACACTTTTGCAGATGAGCCTTGAAAATCAGAGTATTGGAGTATATGCATATGCAGTAAAAGCTGTCTGTGTTGCCAATTAGTATTTAATAACCTTTTCCTCTGGAGTGAAGTAAACCTGTCATTTTCACCACTTACTGCCTGTTCCCTACCGTCAGGTATGCTGCATGTACTGTTGTGGGGCATATTTATATATCTCAGTGCAGACTTGCAGTTTGTAAAGGGACATAAACAGGGTAATTTTATGTCATCAGTGGAATGCTCATGTAGGTCATCCCATTGTTTGAAAAGTTTTTGTAAGATATACAAAATAATTGGAATTAAATTGTCTTGGGTTATGTATTTATTCATGGGAGAGACAGAGGCTCTATCTCTGAATAAGCTTAAACTTTTGTGACACCTTTCTATGCTGACATTTCTTATTCTAGTCTTCACCCCAGGCAGTTCTGTGTGCTTCTTGGAGCCTGATGACACAGAGCATTGTTACTTTTTCTCCCTTTTTATCTTCTTGTACAGGAGCAGACTTCCCCTTGTAGGAGGAATATGACGCCAGACTCATGACACTGCATCTCACTTGGTGTTTGGACATTTTACCCTTGCAAAACCTGAAACATTCTCTCCCTTTTCAGGAGGAGGCTGCTGTGGCCACAAACTCCCCATCCCGGCTGGGGAGAGTGCCACAGCCTCAGTCCCCTTTCACTGGGAGCTTTGTGCTGTTGTGCAGCATCCAGCTGTACCAGTGTTTTCATAGGTAAATTTAGGTCATGTACCCCTTTATTACTGTTAGTACATTAAGTTCAGAAGAATGGGCTCTGACAATCCTGCTAGCTGTACTGCAAGAAGATGGGAATACTGGAGAGAAAGCAAAAAGAGGCAAAGAATGTTTTCCAAGATGAAAATAGAGAATGAGAGATAATGCAGTCTTCAAGAGCTCAGCAGATGTGTGTGACCGAGGAGGAGGCTGTGAGGTGGCTTTCTCACCAAGAACATGTCCTACAGCACCAGTGGGTCTGACTGACAAAGGGGGAATAAATCCTTGGAAACTGAAGTTAAGTAAACTTTACCCTGAAGAAGTAGGATACAGTTTGTTATCACTGATGATAATTAAACATTAGTTAGTTAACTGTAACACAGTCTTTGAAATTAGAATAGATATATTTGCAAAGCCATTTGAGCCCAGGTACAGCAAGGTACCCTGTATTTATGGGGTGCTTGTTGCAGCGTGGAGGGTTGTGGCAGGCCTGCTGCTGCTGGACATGGTATGCCTGAGTCAGCAGCTCCAGCAGTCCCATCCATGGGCCTGTGTGCTGAAATAGCCTCAAGTAACACGCTTGTAGAAAGGGCAACTCTGTATTAAAGACAGTGATTATAATCTACTGCAGTGCTTGCACCTCTCAGCTGGTAATGTGCATTGTTCAGGGGTATTTGTTGCCTTCCATGTATGTATATTAGGACAGGTATGTTTTGGGGTGTTTTTCTTTTTCCTTTCAGTTTTTTTCCCTGTGTGAGACTGACTGTGCTGGAGACAGTGGCTGTGTGCATCACAGCTTTGGTTAGGATGGTTTTGGGTTTTTTTAAGGTGGATGTCTGATCTGGGAGATTAAAGTCAGAGGAAAGAACTTTGCTCAGAATTAAGCTCTCTCAGTTGGGAGTTTGATGTCCTACACTTCCTTATGCTAATCATCTGGGCAGATCTCATTGGGTGTGTGGTGGGGTTTGAAACAAATGCTAGTGTGTATGCAGCATTGGTCTCCTGAGATCGGTAATGTCTTCTTCATCTCATTTAAGTGTTTGGCCTTTTTGTGAGGACCCCACATCAAATCTAATGGCTTGTGATAGATGGGAAGTCAGACAAGATAATCAAATGGTCCCTGTTGCCCTAAAGCTATGAAATCCTAAATACTGAAGAGTGAATTAATAAGTGTGCATCCCAGCAGAAGAGACTGGGCAGGCCTGAGAAAGAACAGCAGTGCCACTGCTGTCAGCTCTGATTGCTTTCTTATTAGTCAGCTGTCTTAATGATAGCATCAGCATGGTCTGGGGAGGTTAGAGAGGCACTTTGAAGGAAGGAGATATGCATACTGCTGGAGAGGTCTTTGATACATTTACAAGTTGAAAGGTCTAAACTAGCCCTCTGCTGTTACATCTGCCTTCAGGAGTTGGTGCCCTACAAAGGGTAGAAAAAAAAGCTTTACATACAAAACCTGTGACCATCCCTGCTGGGTTAGAAATCAGATATGCGTGGAAACAAAGCTGTAAGAATTTACTTAGGTTGTTTTTATCTCTTTTCAGACATTCAGATTGTCATTTTTTGTCTAGTACACCCTTTGTGGCAGGAGACGGAGAAATTGTAGTAAGAACAGTTTAAGATGCCCAACTCATGAAGTCACAATGGCACTGACCTATCACTTGATTTTAGTCAGAGACTCAGAAAAAAATCTAGTTTCTTGCCAGTGACATTGTGGAGAAAAGTCCAGTACATTATTTGGTACAGTCCAGAGATGAATAAAATGAATAATATTCCAAAATAAGTTACTTTTCAAGTAAGACCATCATCATGAATTGTGTGAATGCTGTGTATTGGCAACACTGGTGCCATTGTGTTAATTACTAATAATTACTTATTTTTTTTAATTGAAACTATTTTTTTTGGTAGTAGAATATTTATCAGAAATGCCTTTTGATAAGTAAGCGGTTATGGCTATCACAACATAACTTGAACTATTATCTTATTTCTAAACCCAGGCTTCATTGAAGTACAGTTTTTATTTCCTGTTAATTCAAGCACTCATTGGACAATCTTATTAATTCAATGTGTACTTTGTAAGAGCTGAAATAAAGGATCTCTCATTATTATTTCAAAATATAGTTGTGCTTTGCAGAGAACAATCTTGATACTTTTGATCACTAAAGCATGTCATCTCATAAATTTACAACCAGATCCTGCAGACATCCATGAAAGCAGCAATAGTGTTTCAGGCAGTAAGTCTGTTCTTCTGGCACTGCTAAAAAGTTGGATCAATTTGAATCCAAACTCTCACCAGAGCTCTGTTCAAGACAATTCATTCAAAGGGAACTTATCAAAACCAAAATGCTTTACACTGGGGAGAAATAGAATTTGAATGCAGAGCAGATGGACTTAAAAGCGACCTTCCCCCCTCGCTTTCTCCCACCTCCCTCAGAAACAATTCCCTACACTGTTCTTTCCCACCCACATATTGCTTTTTATTCGATTAAACTCTGGTGATTGAAATTTCTGCAATGTAAGGCACATTTTGCTTTCACAGAGTAAGTTGTTTGGTACCTTATGAAACCATGTTCATGTTTTCTATTTCTGTGTTTGCAGACTGATCTCTCCTTACCTTCCTGTGAGATGTGTGAAGGGCTGGCTAGGCTGGAAGGCGGGAGGAGGAGCTGAGGCATGTCAGGGGCTTCAGTTCAAAGCTGGCTGTGTTGGTGGCAATGTACTAATATTAATGTTAGCTTGGTACAGTGAGATGACAACAGGGGGGTACAAAGTCTGAAATAAGATGTTGCATTACATGAGCCAGAAACATGCATCCTATAATTATGCCTGTTGAGCTCTGTTCCTTCTTCCCTTGGGCAGTGGAAAGGGAAGTCATGTAAAGCGTATCAACAGTTAGCTTTGCTGGGATTGTCCCAAATTAGAGAGGGAGACAAAGTTATTGATGAAAGAGAAGAATCACCTCTTTTTTTTTTTTTTTTTTTCTTCTGTACTTGAATGTTAGAACTTCTTTGTGATGACCACACTTGTTTTTATCAGTTTGATTTAGGGCATGCACAAGTGTTTACTGCTTTCAGGCCTTTTAATTTATTTTAAAAATTGGAGATGGAGGAAGGAAACAAGAATAAAACTTGCAAAACAGAAAATCTAACCTGTTTAACATGATATAGGTGCCCAGGTGCGAGAGTTGTGAGCTTGAATAAAATGTCTTTTGGAGCAAATGAAGGTTGCTTTGTTACTTGGAGACAGGCACCTGAAAGCTTGGTGATGCCAAATGAAAGGTGATTACAGCTGCTTCCTAGTGCTCCAGTGTTAGTCTCTGAACTTCTCTGAAGAGCTGGAACCCGTAGGTCTGATAAGACACAATGAAATTCTGTTGTGGAGATGTGTAGAGAAACTCATACTCATTTTTCTTTTTTGCATAAGCTGGAGTGTTACTGATTCATTCCTTGGGCTGATTTTTCCTCACAAATATGAGAGTTCTTAACTGAACTGAAATGGAATGTAGGTAGTATAAACATTGAAACTCTCCAAAGATTTTTAACAGGAAAGGTAACTTCATGATACATAATTCCAGAGGTTGTATTAAATTGTTTGTCATCATAAATTTTGAAATCAAGTTCAGATGTTTTCCTTTAATTTAAGCTCTGAATATTTTAACCACTATCAGACCCACCTCACTGAAATTCTGTACTAAGCAGATGAGACCAAATGATCATAAAGTTCCCCTCTACATCTTAAAAATCTGCAATTCCTTTTACAATACCAGATTAATTGACAATTAATTTTAAAATAGTGTCGACCTTTTTGTCCCCAGGGTCTACTTACATGGGTTCATAATGATAGACCTTGGAATTTTTTTTTTTTCATATTTCTTGTACAAGTTAGTGGCTGCTATTATATCATCATTGGTAATATACTATCTGAACATAGTCCTTTTTTTTTAGTGAGTCTATCAGAGTTTTAAGCATTCGGAGACCACACCAAGCTTGGCAGTGAAGATGCTGAGGATGAACAAGAACAGAGATGTGGTCAAATGAACTGCAGCCCTGAAGCTGCTCTCTGCTGCCTGGGGTGGAAACCAGCGCTTCACCACAAACAGTGCTGTTTTTCTGGAGTTAGTTAAAGATACTTTCTCCATTTCAGATCTGACTGGTTGTTAGCAAATGGCCACGCACAACTCCCTGGAGTGTAGTGGGGAGAATTCCTGATCCACTGGAGCATCCTCTTGATGCTCCCCTTCTCCAGGGCAGTCCCAAGCCATCTTTGGCCATATAAAGCTTGGAGAGGTGCTGCAGTGTGACCTACTTGAGTGCTCATAATTCCTTCAGGTCTAATATTTGTTTCTGGACTACAGTGTGTTAAGCAGTGTCAAGCTGGTTCCCACACAGAGCATTTATGACATTTTTCGCAGTGGCTACATGTTTTCACATGGACATTGAGTCAAGTCTTTAATTACGGGACTTTTCTTATGATTTAACTATTCATAATTAACTTCTCACATTTTTAGCTGTGAATAATTGCTAGTGCCAGGGAGTCATGGTATATTATAATTTTGACTAATTGAGCACAGCCAGTATTTGTTAATTGTTCCTGTTATGCACATGCTAAACCCAGAAGTGTTGAAGTTGCTCTGGGACATTAATTTTAAACACAGTTAAAACATCCTAACCTGCTGGCAGTTATTCTCTGTGCATTGTTTTATATTGATGGTTTCAGATCTGAGCACAGTAATTAAAAGGAACCAGTTATTGTTGATCCCACAGATAAACAAATGCTGATTGCGTGCTGTGAACTGGTTAATCAAGTTTATTTAACTTGTTGTTGGTGATTCATCCCAGTGACTGTATTGGGGAGCTCTTTATTTGAGCCCAGCAATGTAATGGTTCTGGCTGCCTCCAGCTACTAAAGGAGTTTCACTAATTCTTTTAAATAGACTTTAGTAACATCTTAAGGAATAGCATTGTTACATACACAAATTAAATCCAGTTTGAAACTGGGGACTTTTCTGTTAGTGAGAACATGCTTTAAGAGCTTGCTGTCCTGACTGTTCCGTGTCCTGAGCAGCAGTAGAGGTGATTATGTTTCCTGGGTGGCGATTTTGTTTTATATGTGAGCTCTTTTGTTTTGTTTGATTTTGATGATACCAAAGCGTGCCATGTTTAGTCTGTCCCTTTGCCAATGCTCTTTAATCCTGTTTGAGAAACTACTTCTGCTCCTGCAGAAGTTCTCGTAAGATGACTACCAATTTTCATGTCACATGTCCACAACCAAAAAAGCAATCTCTCTTAGATCATCTCTGCATTTTGGGGGTCCATATTGCTCAGGCCCCTTAGCAGCACTATCAATATCATTTACTGTTTGTCTGAGCTGTGGGAGCATCTTGCTGTGGCCATGAAAGGAATAGTTTCAGACCAGTTTGACCCTGTCCCAAGGGGCACCTAGCTGCTTACTAGGACATGTCAATGGGGGAGTCAAGAGACAACTCTGTCATGTGCTCTTGGCTGTGGAAACTAAAGGTGCTGGCTAAAAGCAGATAGATTATTATTGTTGATGTTGTTACTGTTTTAGTCTTAGACTAATTTTCTAGGTATTTTTCCCCACCATGGATGAAGGTAAAGCCTTCTAAGGGCTCAGAGTACATTGATTCTGATCTTATTAATGTTCTTGGTACAAATACTACTGACCTCCAGAGTTAACCCTGGTTTTGTACAAGGCTAAAAAAGCTCCTTCCTTTCAGACATTTTAGGTAAGTATGTTTTGTGCTTTCCTTTGTGTTATTTCAGGATAAGGTCTTTTTAAATGCTCTTTGTTTCGGAAGTCTTGATTTCTGAGCCCTGTATACAGGTAATGTCTTGGTACTGCTTTTATGTTGCTACTCCAGGCAACTGTACTGGCTTTTTTTTTTCCATCAGGGTTTTCTGAGTTATTTTACATTTCTTGAACTTGGTGGTGTTCAGTGTTCATTATTCCTGTCAGACCCCCCTTATCCTTCCAGCTGGCTGTGAATGTAAATCGCAAGAGCCTCATCATGCTTGTCCAGACTCTGGAAAACCTCAGTGTTAAAGGCGCATTCCTTCATGTCACAAAAGGCAACATCAGATAAGTGGGATGGCTGGCCATCCCTTCTCCTCCTAAAATAGTTCACAATCAGAATGAGCAGGAGTAACCCAAGGCCAGTAAAAACATTACTCTAAATAAAATGTGTATCACACTGTTTTCTTTATAATTGCAAGACAACTATAGAAGTATTCTGTTGGGAGCACTGCACTGCAGACTTTAAATAGCAGTGCTAATGTTTAAGTTGTATTTTCGTTTTTTCTATGTTTTCTGTGCCAGATTTCTGGGATTTTTGCCAGGTTCCAAGACCATATAGAATTAATTGTTAAAAAGGAAAATAAATATTTCTCAAGTCCTAGAGAATATGTGTGTCTGATCTAATGAACAATAGTTTTGCTCATTTATCAATTGTTCATTGTAATTTACTCAAATACTTTTTCTGTCTGGAAGGGAGAGGATAGGGGCATGACAAGAGCAATCCTCCTTGAGCTTCTATACCAAATTTATATATACACAAAACATTTCTGCATTCAATAATCTAAGTAGTCAGGATGACATTTCTGCCAGATAGAGATGTAGAAGGAAACGTAGAAGAATTTTCCTAGCCTGTCTGGACTGAGTGGCTGAGAGGTCATTGCAAGCAATTTGGCTCATGTTATATTGAAGTCAGAGCTGAAGAAAGCTTGAAAGACTGTATTATGCTAGGTCTGTTTGCAAAGACATCCAAGATACTGTTACCTGGTGTTGGAGTATGAGGTTGATTTAAATGAGAAATTGCATATTTTTATTAATATCTCAGTTATGCTTTGTTCTCAGCCTAATTCAGAAGTTGTCCATGGATAAAGTTTCTGGTCTTGATGCTGTAACTCAACAGTCAGTTTCTTCCACCATCTCTGACTCAGTATTATGATTTTGATAGACTAAATCAGTCTAATATTCTCCACTAAATCAACACATGTGGCATCTGCTGGAATCCGTGGGATTTGATCTCATCCTTCTCAGCCACACTATTTTTTGCCTTGCAGTCTGGTAGATCTGTGGATTCTCATGCAGGCTGCTGGCCTCTATCTGCCAAAAGAGAATTAGTTATATGTTTCTATATGTTTTGCTACTGAGGCTTGGAAATCCCTCTTAACCAAAGTCCCTGCTTACATATTGCTACCATTCATTTTTATTGGCTTTGCTAAAGTTGAATTCCTGTATCTTGATTTTTCCCCAATTCATTCTCTGAGTGGCCTCAAAGAATCCAGCAGAAAACAAAACCTCAAAGAGCTTATATAATGAATTACTTTTAAACTAGACGCTAAGAAAGACAGAGGAGCATTTATCAGGAATGTTTGTGGGCTTGGTGGTTACGAGCTTAAAAAAGAAAGAAAAAAAAAAAAATACCGTGTGGAAAGGCTTTTGTCCCATGACAGAGATTTAAAAGGCTGCGGGCTCAGATTCCAGCGGAGGCTCAGGCCTGTCTGTAATCGCGTTTGAAATGTTGCCTCTCACAGGGCGGCGGGCCGGGTAGGGGCGGCTGCGGGGCCGCCGAGCCCGTCACCTGTTGGGGCCCCGGGCCGGGCGCGCCCCCGGCGCTGCCACCGCCGGGCCGGGCCCCGCGGGCGGCGTGAGGGGCGCCTCGGGGCGGGGGGGGGCTCCGCTCCGGCGGGGGCAGCGCTTCCTTCCTCCTCCCCGAGCACCGGCGCTGACAGTCCGGGCGCTGCGGCTCCGAGTTGGAGAGGGGAGCGTGAGCGGTAGGCAGGGACAATGGAGGAAAATGAAAGCCAGAAACTTGAGCTGTGCCTGGCTTGCCCGACAGACAGCGGGCAGACGAGGGGTAAGTAAGCGGCGATGTAAGGCAAAGATGGAGTTACGTTTAAGCATGCCCCTCGTTGCTGCTTTTTATAACTGGAGGCAGAATGCATGGAAAAAAAGAAATAGCATGTCTTTCTTGTGCTAATGGCTCCGCGGATTTCCCTAATACTTCGACTCTGTGAGTTTAACTTTCTCTTTGCAGAGGTTTCTGTCTGCCTTCTAAAGCCGGGAGCACACCGTGTGGCTGTCACGGATGCGGGACCCTGCCGGTGCGGAGGGTGCTGCTCCCGCGAGGCGGGGGAAGGCATCTCCTCTTCCCTTTAAATGGTCTGCCAGCCTCACCTATGGTAGAGAAATAGCTCTTCCTTCATAAAAGTGGGTTTGAGCTCATCTTTACCTCGGGTTGTCTGTTAAAAGGGGGAGATCCACGACAGATTGTGACAGGGTTAGTTTACTTTGAGTGAAACCACTGGGGTTTATTTTGGAGCAAAGCCAAGAATGCCTAAGCGGAGTTTTCACGGTGGGTCCACTGTGGTGTATTTGCATATTCACTGCTGCACTATTTCATATAAAGTGAATGAAAACTATTTCCTGTCTTGTTCTACGTGGGCTATTCCACGTGAAACATAACATTCAGGTAGCATGACAAACACATAATCTAATCCATATCTATTATACTATTTGTGGGGCACCTGTAAACGTTCCCATTTCATGCGTGTTGTGTTCCTCATAGGCACTTTAGGAAAAGTTGTGTTATTGCACTTCTGTGAAACAAGTGGTGCGTGTGGTTTTAAAAAAGGTTTAAAAAAATCATGCAAGTTTATGAACATGCAATACCAACAAATTGGCAATTTGGGAGGAAAAAAATACTCTTTGTTGTTGTTGTATTGAGGGTTCATTAATTGATTGATGCTCTTTTGAAACATTTTTTAAAGTTGAAATACTGAACACTACAAGTCACCTGTGTCTGTGTATGCTTATGTTTAGTGGGACAGAAATCGTCACTTAAAGAATGTGTCTAAAGCCTTCAGTAACAGATTTCTTATGTGGGGGTTGTATGAAACTCCCTGAGATACATGTGGAGCTGGGAAAACAGAGGTCTGACCAGTCTGATCCTATGATTCCCAAAAATGTTGAGTGCTGAAAGTTCATAAGCAAATGTAGTAGTTTTGGCCCCTATCCCAAATTTCTGTTTGAAAGTTCCTTGGAAAGAGAGCTAATTAGAATGACAGTGGAGTAAGTTAGAACTATTCCAAATAATCTCACATTCACTGGTAACATAAATGTAACAAAGCTGGGTTTGACCACACTGTTAAGTCTGTATTATTTTTTAAATTTTAGTATTGAATGGAGTTTGCTTCAAGGCTCAGTTTTACAGTATAGTATGGATCAGGTCCACACTTGTTGCTTTCTGACATTATTCTCAAAATGTTCTTCTCTCATGTCACCTGGGTTGCAAAACAAGACTATTAAAATCTTCACAGCATTTAAAGTAATGAAATGAAGTGACTTTCCTGGCCTTTGTAGACTTCATGGAGGGTGTGACTTTGAAGCAGGACATGCTGAAAGACTTTTTTCTTTCTGTCTATTTTTTTTTTTTTTTTTTTCCTAGCTCACAGCCATTAATCCTTCATGATAATCTTCCTGCTAGTCCTAGGCATACTGCTTCTATGCTGCAGACCTGGGCCTTTTCTGTATTTACATCCACTTTAGTAACGGGTGATGTTGGTGATGTTAAGAATTCTTGAAATTTGTTTTCAGATCAGCGAAGCAACTCAAGTGTAAGGGTTACTCAAGCCTTTGGATAACCAAAGTCCTCTCTGTCAATCAGCAAGTCTTGCTTTTAGTTGCCCTCTAGACTTGCTGCTTTATTGAACAGAAAGACCTTCAGCTTTTAGCTTCTGAATATGAGGGAGGGAGAGAGGGAGACAAGCTTATCTCACACCTTTGTGTTTTCCATTGGCTTCTCTTTGCTCCTTTTCCAAGGAGGGTACTTGCATAATTTATCCTTTTCCTACTCTTAGTTCTCGTCTGGGTATCATCACATGATCATTCGCACATTTCAAAGTTATCTGTGGAGATTGATTTTCTAGCCTATTATCTTCACTTGGAAGATAGGAAAGGTTTGCCCACAATGTTATTGAGCAACTCTAGAATCCAGAAAACTGCTCAGTTTTTCCTGCTTGTAGCACTGTGGTCCACCCAGTATCTGCAGAGCTGATGTGCCTCATGATATACAAGGGGATTTCACCAACCCAGTGTTCAACCTTGCCATTGAAGTCACTTATCCCTATGTAAGAAGTGGCCAAAACCATTTTCTTTCCAGCAATTTTAGTAGGAGAAAGACCCCTATTCAAACACAACATATTTTGGTTTGCAGAGGAAGTCATGTGCTGCTGTGATGCCACTGGACTGAGATCCTTCTGGATGCCCGAATCAGCTCCCTGGGAAGACGAGCAATTAGTTTGCATAGTTTACATTCCTTTCTTGCACTTGTATTTATACAGTGTTTTTCAAATATATATATTTTTAAAAAAAGAGAATTTGTTGATCTTTCTAGTATAGTATAAGAAAAATATGTTATTTTTGACTCCTTCTCAAGGTTTCACCCAATAACAAACAGTGGTAAAGCACTTTACTTGATATGTCCTTTATACTCCACATACTTAGCTCTTTCCTAAGCAGAGTAAGGAACAACTTTTCATGAGAGGTTTAGGACCTAAAATACACATTCATGAGTTCTGAGTTGTGCTTGTCAGCATAGGTTTACCTGCCTTCTTGAGGAAGGGCCTTCCACCAATTCAGTGATTGAAATTGCTGCTGTGAACATACTTCGGGGATTTATACCAAATTGGTGCACTCAGTCACCCACACTCACACTGACTCCCTCCAGCTCCAAGAAAATACCTTATTTATGTCTGCTGCCTTTGTTCCAGCAGCCTCCATGATATAACCTCCAGGCTCTTGGCGCAACGGATTAAAGATGGTAAATTCCATCCAGCCCCAGCCCACCTCTTTTTCCTCCCATGTAAAATCCCTTGAAATGACTGTGCAGCTTTCAGAAACTATTTTGACTGAGTGTATCTGGAGTAGCCATGCTGACTTTTTGCAAGCTAAACTCTCCTGTTTGCCATTTTCCTCAAACAAGCTGAGTGTACCTGATGGTTGGTGTTCTGAATTTTCAATAATCAGAGCAACTGGATGTTTTTTAATTGAGTTGTGCTTGAAAAAGTTGAGTGCACATGTATGTGTGTGTATATGTGCATGTGAGGCTGCTGCTCTGATATTTTAACCAGGATTGTGCTACTCAGAAGGTCTTAGAAGGTGCTGCAGAGATCACAGATGACATTTTGAATCTGTGGAGAGTAAGACTTCCCTGTGAACCAAACTTGTTCCCAAAGTTGTGTCCCAATCTGCGCTCCTCTGGTTCCCTGTGTCTGGATCTGCTTTCAGGATAAGGTTCCATGAATGCAAACAGAAGGGTTTTGTTGAAATTTTAGAGTCCTTGAACAATACAAGGAGCTTACAGAATCATCTTTAATTATCTTCATTTTTAATCATCTTAAAAGATCTTCCAGGGCCAAGTTCTGTGGTGAAACCCAAGGGAATTGGTTCCCTATATGAATTGGTGGGTCATGACACCGTCAGCGGCTCCACTGGTAGAGGATTTGCTTTATTACCAGGGCTTGATGTTCCATAGGATGTGGCAGGCAATTGACAACACACACCAGAAGGCTGAGAAATCCTCAGCATAAAATCCTGAGGCAAGTGGTAGGCACAGTGTCAAAATGACTGACTGAACCATAAAAAGAAGCGAGTAGGTGCCTGTTTCCAAACAGCAGTGCCATATAATGGCAGCACATGGGGGAAACAGCCGCTGGGGGAATAAAGGGCTCTGAGGTGAAAAGTGTCAGACAGAGGGAAATAAAGATTTATTCAAAAGAGCTAGAGGAAGGAGCTTCCTGCTCTTGGGGAGGTGCTGGGAAGGGTTAACATAGGAACGTCTGAGACTGCCTGCTAAAGATGGGGAAGGGCACATTCAGACTTTTCAATGCTTCAGGTTTTTGTTGGTTTTTTTTCTTTGCTGACAAAGGAATGAGGGTTTTTTTCAAAGGTATTAGGTAACAAGGCTCCAGACTACAGTTTTTCGAGCACTTGAGGGTTTGTGTTACAGAGTTACCTGAAGATAAGCCAGCACTTACATACCCTCTATTTCTGCCTGTCTCTTTAAAAATGTTTTCATGGTCTTTGGTCTTAAAGTAGATTTAAAGTAGTAAAATTTATCTGATGTTTTTTTTCCTTTTTTATATCATGCAAAACTTGCTCTTATTCTTAAGAAATCATTTATTGAAAAAATGATGTAGAATTTTCCAACCTGCTATCCTGAGACATATAAAATCCAAGGGAGATCTGTGAAATTTAAAACCAGATCACAGTCAGAAAAAGAGCCTCCAAAACCCTCTTATTATTTCACAGGTGTTTCAGAACGTGTTGAAAACACACTGAAAAAAGATTAAGGATTACAAATCTGCTTTGTCAAAGGAATTTTATCAGTTGGTATTCTTAAGGATACTAGTTATGGGGCCATTAAGTGTACTGGAGGCTATTGAAGAAACCTGTTCCTTCTTGGGGAAAGCATCCTGTAGATCTTAAAGGTCAGGGAATAAGGGCCCTGTCAGATCTTTTTTCAAGTCACATAGGTAAAGATGATATAAAAGGAACATCTGCTTTAATGATGCTCACTTCTCTGTGAGGCAATACTGCAGTTGTATGTTAAAAGTATATAAGTATGTGCGTAGCTTATATAAGGGATTATTTCTGGGCCACTTCTTTTGATGTGTATATGCCTAATGATGCAGAACATGCCATTGCACACTACCAGACTTTTAAAAGAACCTAGCTTTTGTATCAATCCTTTTCCCTTTCTCTTGCTAATACGTATGTTGGGATTAAGTTCTTATAATATACTATTTGGGTTTTGGTTTTTTTCAGACCAGGCAAAAACCAGTTTGCATGTAACATCACTGGATGATGCAGAATGTCTCCGATCTAAAGAGCTCCTTTCGACCCCGAACAGTCACACCTCTTCTAATTCAAAGTCCACCCGCAACATCCCTCGAAGACATACAGTAGGTGGCCCTCGCAGTTCCAAAGAAATACTGGGAATGCAAACCTCAGAAATGGACAGGAAGAGAGAGGCTTTTCTTGAGCACCTGAAACAGAAATATCCCCACCATGCCACAGCAATAATGGGACACCAGGAGAGGCTGAGAGATCAGGTAAGTCAAATTTGTGTATGGGTTTTTGTTTAAGAGTCCTTATAACTCACACAAAATTGAGTGCTACCTCATTACAAAAGGTGAGAATGTAACAAAATATTAAACAGGTTTTTTTCAGGTGTCCTGTGATTCAGTTACCCCTTTGAAATTCAAAGAAACAATAATAAGAATTAATCTATTCAGTATTACCTTGGAATTGTTTGTTGAAACAGAAATTTCTGAAGAGCTTTTCATTTTTTTAGCATATACACAGAGAAAGGGGTGAAGGTGAGACTCTTGATCTTAGTTCATGGGTCTCCCATCTACTTTTCACAGCTGAAGGGAAAATATGGAACAGCTGTTAACTTCTGTTACACTTTCAGTATTGGCACCATTACCCAGGAGAAAAGAAAATATCTGCAGAGTGTGTCTGTATGCTTTAGCTGGCTCTGTTACTCTTTCAATTGCTTTCTTTTCTATTTTTGAGTTTCGTAATACAAACAGAACTGATTTATTCATAACTATCTGCCTCCTTGAAGCAGCTTTGACACCCATATGGGTCTGTCAGCAGCATGCTTTAAGGTGGTTTTCTTCTTGCCTGCCTGCAGTTGCTTTTCAGCAGCAAAAAGTAGATATAGGGTCATAGGAGATGTGACACGCTGATGTATTTCTCAGAGCAGGTGGAGGCTGCTGACACACCGACCTTCTGAATTCAGGGAATGCCATGCAAGTATCTCTTCACAGCCTAACTCTGGACTCTGCTTTTGGGTGCAGTAATAGAGTTTAATTTGTTCAGCTTTACAGACAATCTACTGTCCCTTCCACAACTAGTTTTTTTTTTTTTCATTCAACTGTCAGAATTTACAGTTTGGTCTAAAAGATCTTGTGCTTGTTATTCTCAGTTTAACAAATGACTGACAGCAAAACTGTTGTAAAAGTTTTTTCCTTAGTTTTCCTTAGTTTCCTTAGTGGTTTATAGATATTTCAGCAGTAATAAAAAATTAATTGTAAATAAGGAATAAAAACTGTGGAAAAATACTGTAGTCTGTTATGGAGTTCTCTGAATTCCCAGTCTTTGAAGCCTTCCAAACTTGAGAGGCTTTGGAGACCAGACTATTGTTACAGGTTTCAAAAGTTTGTAATTTGGTAACTCCCCACTAGAACTTCTCTTTGACAGAGTCTCTAGACATCCCAGATCCTATCACTGCTTCAGAAACTTTTAAAATCCATATGTATCCAGCTAAAATTGCCTGCAAGACTTCAGCTCTAACAAGGATGATCTATTCCTTATTTTTAAACAGCTTTAGTCCTTTCCTTTGAAGGTCTTGATTTTTTTTTTCTCCCCACTTATCTCTTCCATGAACTTTAGTGACTGTGTGGAATGTGCTGGGTGGTGGATAAAGATAGCATACAAATTAAATAAAGGGGGTGGGAGGGGGATGAAATCCAGAGATTAGATCTTTTGGAGTCATGTAAATATTTAGTTCCAGTGTTGCAGACACTGCAAACCCAGTTTGAACAGCCTACAGCATTACGCCCTACACATTTTGTAATTTGAGCTTTTTCTGAAGGCAATAAATTACAGAAGGAATGCAGTAACTGTTCCCGATATTTGTTTAAAATGTGTCATCCTTCCTAATTTATTGAGGGTAAAATTCATTCTCCTGCTTCTATTTTTTGATGATTAGACATATATATTATATGAGTTGTATATAATGTGTTTTTAAATAATTTTAAAACAAAATAACTTTGAAATTACTGTTAGATCATCAAAATATCTTTCTTGGAAAGGGGAAAGACTGAAGACTCAATCCATTCAGCATTACTTAAAAAAAAAAAAAAAGATAAACTGAGCAGAAACCACATTAAAATATGCAGAAATAAGTAATGCAAGTTAATTGTAAGAAATTTGCTTACTTGACATGTGATGTATCAGCTAACTCATCAGATGCAGCAAGACTTTAATGATAGTGGCTTTAAAGTTCAGAGGGGGATTTTCTTACCAATTGTGTCTGTGTGTGCACACCTGTGTATTTTGTGTCTGTTTCTGTGTATTTATATCTCTATATATAGATACACAGTTATGTGTATAGATGCACGTAGTTATACTTTGTGTGTTTATGTGTGTGTGTATGTATAATGCATGCTTTCTTATCTGCTCTATGATTAAGACTATGATACAGTTTTGCTTTGGAGGATGTATATGTGTGTTTAGCATCCATACTTTCTTTTTTCCTGCCCTTATCTATGTACTTGTGTAGCAGTGGTATGGAAGACAAACCACATACACATGTAACATGTGGTAACAAATACATGTATCACAAACAAAATCTGTAAGATGTATGCGAAGACATGAATTAAAATGTCACAATTTATTTTCCAGGTTCCTTTTCTCCCTTCTTACTTCTCCAGCTGCTCCAATATCGGGAAAGTGGCAGTATTGTCCGTGGTGGGAATTTCCTCCCTATAGGAAGCCTATCAAGGATAGTAACTGATGCAACAACAGTTTCTAATCTCTCTGTCAAATGGTGCAGCTGAAACATAAAACACCCCAATATTTACAGTCAGGAGGTAGTCCCTTGTATATCATACAATTTCTCTTCCAAGTTGCTCTAAACCCTGTCAGGCCCACTACTGACAGAAAATCAGGATTGGTAATTGTCTTTTTTTTGTGTGTGTGTGGACTTTCTTCTCTTGTCCATTTTAGCCATCAGTATCTGAGTATGGCACACTGACCCTTGGTTTGCAGAAAATAAACATCAGGGAAAAAATATTTGATGCTGTCAGATCATACTTTATCACCTCCACCAGCAAGGTCAGCTCTGAATATTGTCTGCATCTTCCACTATGTACTAGTGGTTTCCTCCAGGCTTCATTTATTCAGATAAATCCCTCCCTGGATGTGCCTCCTGAGGATCCATTTCTACTTTTGATAATCTGCCACAAATCAGCAGTGCAATCATGGTCAGGTAAAATGCCAGCAGTGATTACTGATGGTTAGCTAACGTGATGACCTGAAACCTCCCAGCTGTGCACACATTATGCCTCCTCCACCCCGAAGGTGTGTTGCCCTGTTTGTGACAGCCTGTTCTGGAAAGGAAAGCTCACAGAGGCCATCTTTATTTGCACAAGGGACTTGGGATACTGCCGCGAGGCAAATAGCTTGGAGCTAAGCTGGCGTGTGGTAAACTGGAACCTGAGTTTGCGCCAGCCAGGGGAGGGGGGCAGGGTGAAGATGTGTCTTGTGCACCCTGAAACACCCACAGGGAAATGCAGCACCCTACGGCTGCAGCTCTCTGACCCACAGCCCAGCAGTTCCCCCTCACACTGCAGGTGTTCCCCCTTCTAAGATAAATCTGTAGCTGGGCACCCAGGCTCCCTCCACCTGGAAGCCTGGAAAGCTGAGCAACAAAATACTTTTTTTGTAGGTAAAAAAAAGTGCAAGTTTCTACAGGAGCTTTGAATACCTTACCTCTGCCAAGGCTGTCTCGTCTGTGGTAATGAAAGGAAGGTGCTAATGTAATCCCCAGTAAAGTTAGAAAGAAAAAAGGAGAAAGTTAAAAGGAAGCTGTCTGGATCGTCTTAAGTTTGAGATGGTGTGAATCATCTGCTGTGGAGCTCATGGCAGGACAGGGTCACAAATTAGGTGGGGTTGACTCTGGTCAGCAGAGAAGGCTAGAGAGCAGGAACAAGTGTAAAAGCTGGGTCAGTGGCCGCAAGGATGAAAAACAGTTAGCAATTAAGAGGTTAAAATGCTAACCTGGTTATGGGAGGGGAATAATCCCTGCTGTGAACCTGTTTTACAAGTAACCTCTCTAAAAAAACCTTTCTGAGGGGCAGAGAACAAAAATTATTGTTAGAAGTTTTTTGGAGCAGGAGCTTGTGAGCCTGGGGTAAGAAAGTGAGCTGGAAGAAATTTGCCACAGCTTTTTTCTGTTGTTGTTTGGGTAGGAGGTAGACTAGGAGATGTGGAAGGGTCAGGAGCAGCTCTACTGCTTCAGCCAGTGCTCCACGAAAAGAAATTTTTTTGGCAAACAAAATTAGATTTCAATCAATTAAAAACAAAACCCAGATCCTTCCAGTGTCTGTGCAGGGCTGAGTGCCTAGAAAATGGTGGTTGAGGGTTTTTTTGTTATATTCATTTAGGTCTGAACGTGACAGGTAACTCTGGCATCTGGGCAGGTGTGGCTAAGGTTACCATGGAGATCCATGATGTCATGCTTGATAGAGCATGTCAAGACAGCTAATCTAACATGTAGATGTTCAAAAAGTCCCATAGGCCAGGACTAAGCTTTATGCAAATAACAAAATTACGCTGCAAAAGGGCGAAAGAAAACACGGCTGAGACATGGCGTGCGTTATACCTGGCAGCTTGGAAGGATTATTACAGGCTTCATTATAAATTAAAACTTTTGGAACTAAAGGAAGAGGATTTCAGACCACCTCTGGCCTCACCTGTGGAATCTCACATTTCGGTAAATAAGCCTCTTTCTGTTTCTGCCGTCGCTGTGAAAAAATGCTTTTGAAATCGTGGAGTTTGCTTTACCACGTTGTTTCTGCTGGCAGCAGGACTGAGTCAATAAAGCAAGTTTTCTGGCAGGGCACGTTCCCTTTTCTCTTTCAAAAATGAGTTCTTTATTGAATGAACTGAGAATTCAGAATTATTTGAAAGGCATTGTAATGTATCATGTTGATTATGTGAATCATGCTGCAAAAATGTCCTAGGTAGTGTTTTGGAGGAGAAACTAAGAATGGAGACACTGTATTTGTTTGTAGATTATTGCCAGATGTCTCTCCTTTAACTGTTAAAATAGAACCCTAAAATTACAACAGCATTTATTCCAGGATGTGATATCTGTTAAAATCTTGAAATTTTGGGGTTTTTTTTAAATGGATCATAGTATCAGTCGGTTAAACTGACTTTGAGTGTGTGCTTTGATATCACAGGTAATGCTTGGGCATTTCTTAATGGATTTTCTTCTTGGGTAAAAGTACATTAGTAAAGGGTAAACACATTTGGAGGTGAAATTCTAACATCAAAAAAAGCTTTTGGGACTTAAGGATTTTAGGTATAAACACAAGGGGATATTTTCAGTCCCTCTGGAGGGACAGTAAACCCCCTTGTTCTTAGCTGCAACCACTTCTGTGCTCACTTCAACCGGGACAGATCAAGTAAACAGCAGTAGGTAAGGGATGGCCCCTCCACTGGCACCACTGGATATGGTAAAGGGAAGCTAAAGAGTTCAGTGGGTTCAGATCGTTCACTGTGGAAAGGGGTATTCTTGGTGGGAGAGGGTGGGAGCAATGTCCAGGCTTAAAAATGAGAAAAGAGAAAAATCTTAGGTTCTGCCTAGAGACACCTGAGAACTGTAAACTTGAGAGGAACTTCAGTTCAATGTAAAGCCTCAGTAGGATTTAGGGAATGAGTGGGCTGCAGAATAGGGTAAGCACATTGTCTAATTCCAGGTGAAAAAACAGAGTAGAAAGGTTTTTTTGATGTTCTACAATGCTTGATCAGGCAAGGTTAAATAAACTTTTTTTGGAATGTGTAGTGATTTTTAAAGTCAAAGAATTGAAAGTAGTACAAGTGAAGAAATCACTAGATAATTTTTTACAGCTTTTTTTTTGTTTTTTTTTTTTTACAAATTACTAGGTATTTTTTTTTTTACAGCTCTTTTTTCTTTTACTCCTTGATGTATCGTGAAACTGAGCCATTAATGGGTATATTTTAGAATTAATTTCAATTGAACTTTTCTCCCAGAGCCTGAGTGTTAATTATTTAGTACTTGCATATGTAAAAATAACAACATGTCAAATGAACTAGCATATTTTACATTCATTACAGTGTTGCTGGTTGATGCTGTGGAATCCTGTAGGGAGAAACTGATTTAGTGTTACTATTGTGTGAATGCTTTTTTGGTCTGTACTAGTTAAAAAACAGAGTTAAAAAAATACATTCAGTTTTAAAATGTGAAAAATGTGATTTTAGTCTGGATATATGTTGCTGCAGATTTTTCTAGTTCAAAACATCCATTTCATTGAATTACTACTTGGATCGCATACTGCTGTATTTAATGTGTCAGCAGAAAATGCCTATTTTTATCTGAGAAGTCAGTGTCATACAGCTAGAACTTGCTGTTGTGTCAGCATAGGCTGTAGGTACTTGTTCAGAAGTTGTTTCAGATTTCTGAGTCCCTGCCTCCTCTCCACTGATGAGTGCTACCTCCCTGCCCAGATGAGGCAGGAGTTCCCCCTCCTCCTTGAATAGTCTGTGTAAGCCCAGCAGAGCACGTTGCATGTTCCCCCGCATCCACACGTGTCCCCTGTCTCATGTACATCTGGTACTACAATTTATTGCTTTCCAGGGCCACTGTATGTTAAGGGCAACTGCTCATATTTTACACTGTTAAAAGCACCTAAGAAAAGCTATGAAAATGAACATATGAAACATGATTACAAGGTTAAATCTCTGATGGATTCCAAGCCCTTAGCTTTTGTTTATGGAAGGACATGAGGTGACATGTCCATTTGTTTTGAGTTGAAACATGCTCTTTAGCCCCCAGATAGTGCTGTGATTGCAAGATATTTATAAATAACTCGAGAGATAAATGAACAAAGAGCTAGTTCATTAGCAAAGTAAAGTGGATTTACTTTGTATTCACTCTAAACGAAAATGCTGAGGAAGAAGAATATTCCTAGTAGAAAGTCTCAGTGGAAAGTCTTTCAATTTTACTCTCTAGTTTACAAAAGTAAGGCAACATACCAAGGTACATATTAAACTACTACACACTACTACTACTCCTCTTAAAAGTAAATGAAGTTTAACTAGATTGGTAATACTTGCTTTAATAAATACCAGTTTCTTAATTTATATCTATCAGTTAAAAGTAATTTTAAAAGCTGTTCTTTTGGAAAAGCAAACAAAACAAATCTGTAAAAAGGCTAATGAAGCAATTCCTTTTCTTTTTCCTTCCCTCCCCCATGCAAACCACACACCAGCGCAGTTACTTTGCCCCAACAGGATTAGTAACTTTTCTTCTGTGGCAACGCCTCTGCATTTTAAATAGCATGTATTGTTTGTAACTCTGAAGTCCCAGGTAGTTACTCATGCTTACCTTTGTTCATGTGAATTTTGTACATAAATTTTTCTAATCTAATTTTAGGACAAGCAAAAGTATTTTTAGAATCCTTTGTATTCAGTTGACTGAATAAACGCCTGCAATAATCTTGTACTTACTGATAGATTAGTAAAGAATCTAGGCCTATGGTATCCCTGAAAGCATATTTCAGGCAGCTACATTCGAGAGTGTTGCCCGTGGAAACCTCTCCCACTTATTGTAGACAGTTGAGATTCCTTGGGTTTCAGAAACTTAAGCTTTGATGGCCCAACATGTCCTGAGGCGTTTATAGGTGTGTTTTTGCACATACCTGGTTTAGCCCTGGGTTGCCTCTGTAGATGACTACCAAAAGCTGCACAGTCAGCAGGGCCATATTTGGGGGTGGGTTCAGTGCAGGACTACCTCCTTCAGTGGTGGAGAAGAGTGCCTACATGAAGGGTGCTTGGCCACTGGTTCCTCCTCCAAGTCTCCTTTTAAACAAAAGCACCTTGTTTTCTGTGCTTCATGTCCAGCTCAAGGGGGAACAGCATGGGAGGTGTCCTCAGGACACCATTCTAGATGTGGCTTGTCAGTGATCCCAAAATCCCCAAATAATTTCAAGGCCCTTATGAGAGCATAAGAAGTTTGTGACAGAAGTGACAGTGAAGCTCTGGTCTACAGACACTTTTGGCCGTGCTGTTTTTGAGCCGGCATTCTCTCTTGGCTGTAGTTCTGAGGGTGTGTTACGGAAGGTGTGAGGATCACATGTTTGGCAGATGATCACAGGCAGACTGAGGTCTTGGATGAGAGCAACAGATTGTGCTGGTGGTAGTGCTGAGGTTACAGCATAGCTTCCCTGGTCATTGCTCAAGGGTTCCTTCTGTAGCCTGTGATTAGCCTCAATATTTATGAATATTTTCTGTGTCCCAAGATAGTTTCCTTGCAGATAGTTGTGAATGTGCTTGTGCTGTCGTTTCAGCTGAATAGTCCTGTTAGCTTCCCACTGGGAGCATTTTTGTGCTCTTTGCACATTGTCACTTGGGATGGGAGCACATATTTATGTCAGTCATTAGCAAAGTAAATGCACCTCTGGATGATTGCTTCTGTATTATGAGATTTTTCAGTTGATTTTTTTTAACAAAGGCAGATTGCAGTGAAGTCACCTGATTAACTGGTTTGGTTTAACAGTAATCCCTGGGATTTACATCTCTTTTCTGGGCTCAGATAGGAGAACAATAGTAAATAAGACAAGCAAATAACTTATGAACATATATTCCAATTTCCCTTCTCTTCAAATGAGTTGAGTACATCACGAAAAACAGCACTGTTGTTAAAACTGGGGACAGCACCTGTGGCTCTAACAGCTGCCCCTGAGATGTGTGGTTTTAACATTCACCCAGTCATGGTAATTGTGCCAGTTCAGTAGATTCAGAATCTGGTGATACTAAGTTTTGCATCTTGACACAGTGAGCCAATGCAGGGACTTTTGGTTGCTTGAGGTTGTTTTGAAGGGTCCTGTTTTGTTTTGTGGTTTTTTTGTCCTAATTTGTACCTTTTGTACTACTGAATTTTGTGTGGTCTCTTGTGCAGTGGATTGTAGTGATTGAATTCATTCACTAGAGTATTGCTGCCTTAGTAAACACTGACCATTGTCGTTTGTTTAAATTTAGGAAAGGTTTTCATTAGATGATCAACACACTGCCATAGGTGCACTTCACTTTAAAAAAAGTAATCTAAAATTCAAAATTAGTTGTTAAAGAAAGAAATAGAGAAGCTATTCTCTTAGGTTATGTCTGAAATCCAAAAGACCAATAATATGTTTTTCACCATGGCTTCTTCCTTTAAGGAGTTTCTCACACCTCTTGGGAATTGAACGTGGGATTATCAACCATGCACATCATGTACATTCTGGTCTTCAGTAATTACAGATTTTTTTAGTTCCACATCTTGAGATTTGTTTTATCTCCCAAAATTATGTTGTTGTTAGTAGTAAGACTGGATCTTCCTGATACCTACATGAAAGTCCAGTTCTGACTTCTACTGCTGAATTCCTGACCATGTTAATGTCTCATGACTGTAAATTCCAGAGCTCAACTAAGTTTTAAGAATATTTCAGCCTCTAAGGGGTTTACATTTCTTACATATACATTTCATAAACTCTCTTTGTGCTCTTGCAATTATTTCATTCAAAAGAGAAAAACTAATGGTACTTCAATTTCAGTTGAGGCTAAATGTTTCTTCAGTCTGGAGAGTGGTGTCTGTCTTCCAAGAAAGGAGAAGGGCAGCAAGAGGAAGAAATAAAGAGTGAAAAACAAAAGACTTAAAACCTTTTTTGTATTTGAAAGAAGTTGATTCTGATTTTAAATCTTACGTTATATATTCATCTCAGTTACACTTACTGCCAGATGAACATGCAGAGACTTTTCCAATTTGCACCTATTTTGTGGGTATGTGGGTGTCTAAAGTCTGGAAACAGACCTGCTGTCAATGTCTATGTATGAGCTTTGGGCTTTCTTCCATTATGTTTTGAAAGCATAATTTGAGCTGCATTTATTCATTTGTAGCCCTATTTTTAGTAACACAAAATACCGTACATCAGACTGTTGTAATTAGTAATAAACTACTCACAGAAGGAACAAATATTTGACTTTGATTAGAATAAGTAAGAAGAAATGTCACTTATTTCCCATTGGCTGAATAAATAAGCCATTGTATGACATTGGTTCATTGATTTAAATGACAATAAATACTGTTTGGAAGGAAGAATTATTATTTAACATAAGGTTAAAAGACCCCAAAACTTAAAAGATATAAACACTTCCATTAAAAGTGTATACCTGAAAAGTTCAGACATTTATAAAATTCCCTGTAGACCTTTACAGACTGTTTCTTTCTTTCTTTTTTATTTTTTTCTTTTAAATAATGAATTTTTGATCTAGGTCATATTTTTTGCTAAAAGTTTTCAGAGAAAAGCCCACTCCAAAGCATCATAGATGTGTGCAAATTTCACTCTTTCCTTATGGATATCATGTGGGGTTTATTTTGAAAAAAAAGCTATTTACAATAAAAATTGCTTAATAGCTTTGCATTCAACAGACTATATTAAGTCAACATATACTACTCCAGGATATGGGAGAATCTCTGTATTCCTCTGTCCTTAGAATGGAATCACCGGGATAATGCATGATTTGTCTATAACTGCTAATCCAAGCTGCCATCTTTTTGGCTAATACTAAATCAAGCAGTGGGGACGCAAGCAGGATGGTGCCTTCTGCCAGCCTCTGGCATGCTCCCGTGTGGGCGAGTTGCTGAGGAGGATTTCTGCACTACACAGACTGGGGACTCTCTGTTTTGCCACAGACAATTAGTGTGGTGTCTGTCACTGGAGAATTTAAATGAAAACATGTGATAGAAGCAGCATAAAAAGCTTTCTGGAAGTCAGTGGAGAACCTCTCCCTTCTGAACATCGCAGAAGGGCGGGATGGGATGGAGGGAAGAGGAGCAGATCACAAAATGTTTTCCTTGGCTCTCATAGCACTGGTATTGATGTCAGTGAAATGTTCCTGCTGACCAGGGTACAGTTGGCTCAAGCCCCCAGCAGATTGTCTGACCGACGTGCTCTTCCTCTGATATCAGATGCAAGCATTTAACTTCTGGCTCATGTGTACTTCCCTTCTGTTTTATTTTTGCCAAGTGCTTTCCACACCGGACGTTGCGGCAGGCGCCTTCCCGCGCGGGCAGGTCCCACAGGCACCTGCTGCTGCCGCTGCTCCTGGCACGCCAGGCTCGCCACTCCCTTGCACCCGGCAGCTGCCGGGCACTGCTGCGAGGCCTCCTGGCCACAGCCTTCTAATCCGGTCCTGAGCAACTGGGTTAATACCATGCTGAGCCTGGGACCCCACCACAAGTCAGAGTCAGGTTTCTTCCTGAGGCCAGTGAATAGCTTCCAGTAATGCAGGACCGCTGCGGAGGTCACGTATGATACTTGGTTGTAGCTGTGGCTTAATTCCACAAGAGATTGCATCATAGCATTAACTATTTCTATTACTTTGGTTGTTCTTTTACATCTTTTAACTGTGCGTGTTTTATTTACCCTCTTTCTTCATTGCTAAATCGTGACCTCCTTGGCCTTGGGTATTAATCCTGTCACAAAAAGGTAGTTCTACCCCATGTGCAAATGTATTTGCTCAATCTCCACCTGCATGCGAGCATGCAACCATGAGGAACCAGTATTTTTTATATATGACTCATTCATACACCCGGATGTGTAATGAAGTTTCGCATCAAATGAGGCTGTGCTGCTCGTGCACACCTGTGAAAAAGCTGCTCCAGGAGGGAGAGGGACTCATGCTGCTCCTGGTTCTGTCTTTCCGTGCTGGTAGCAGTTTGCTACTGAGGGGATGGCTTTTGAGGAGGAGGTAACCACTGTAACTCCTGTGACACAACCAAGAAGAAAAAGGAGCCTCTCAGCTCTTTGCTGCTCCTCTGGTGACTCTTCTGCGAGCCAGGTACAGCTGTGATGAAGAGCCAGGGCTTTCTTCTGTGGAGCTTGTGTAAGAGAGAGTGGGAGCTTTTGGATAGGCCATTGTATTCAAAACAGTGCTCCCTGTAAGAAGGAATGTCCTTAAGTGTTCATTATTATTACTCTACTGTCTATACAAGTTTCTAGGTTGATTTCAAAAGGTGTAAAAAACTTTAGGTTACTGCAGATGTTTTTAAGAGGTAGACTGACAGTCTACAAAAGTCTTCCCTTGAACCATGTTAAAATACAAATTGATTTCATCTCATGATTTCAAAATTTGTCATGTGCTGTCCAAAAACCAAGATGCTTTATTCTCTAATTATAGAGAGTATTTATATGTAAGGTTTAATCTTTTTACTGGAAGTCTTCCAGGAGTCCAGAGTAACTGCTTCTTTGTGGGCCTCTTCTGAATTGAAGGGTTAGGAAACAGTAGACTTGTACTCCGAAGACACTTGAACAGTAAAGATGAGTGAGCTACTTATTTTCTCATGTCTTCTTTGGCTTCTGCTGCAATATTTTAGGTTTGACATATCTTTTTTCCTCATGCTGTGACAGCAGGTATTGCTTTGTTTTAAAGAAACTGTGAACTCACAAGCTCAGTCTTGTTTCTGCATGACTTAAACCTATCTTGAAGACGTTATTTTGCCAAGAATAGTTTCACTTGTATGTTAGATTTCTTTCTGACTTCTTTACATAGAGAAAGCCAGCTTGGAATTTAGGGAAACTTTTCATAGTTTGTAAAAAAGGAGAACTGAGGAAATGAAGAAGAAAAAAGGCTCACAAGTACTCAAACAGGTACTTGTGCAATAGTTCCCATGTTTTGTTGCGAGTTGTGTTTAATGTACTTTCTTGGATTTCTCACAATACCTATTAGCAGTGTATTGGTAGAGAAAGGGCTGGGGGGTTTTGTGATGTATCACAGCTAAGTGATTTTAGATGTAGGAACTGGGGCAACTAATTCTGAACTGATACCAAAAAGAGTTTTTGTTTATGGTGATCGTTCTCAGTGATGACTGTTTTTCCTAAGGAGGTGTATAACCTTTCAGATTAGATTTACTTGCTGTGTAGCCTTTTAAACACACCAGACTAAAAGTAATGTGGGGTAAAACCTGCAGATGTATTGAGTCTCCTGGCAAAACAAGGGCAGTTTAGATAACCATTCAGTAGCTTATTGTGGTAAGATAAACATGGAATTCTAGGTATTTTCTACAATAAAAGAACTGACGTGGTCTTTTGATCTGTGCTTTCTGCTGCTGCTTGTCAGACTTCCCTGGATACTGCCAGAATTTCTGTGTTTTTGTCATGGTCCTTCTCTCTCTCTCT
>NW_020955623.1:276476-316628 GCF_003031625.1 Empidonax traillii | reverse complement strand
TTTGTTTTTTGGCTTATCTTCTCTGTGGTTTGAAAACTTTCTTATATGTCTGGGTTCTGTGATCTTTCAGAAGTCTTTTAAAATGCAGTCATAATTTCAAAATGTTCACTCTGCCCTCAAATACTTTCAGTGGAGGCGAGGGCAATGATCTGGTTTTACTTACCTCAGTATATGGCAAGGACCTGTGTTTGGAAACCTAATCCTACATACTGTTTGACTGCTCATATAACTAGAACAGCCAGCCTGGTTTCATACTGCTGACTCTGCCAACCCACAAAATCACCTGCATTTAGCCGAGTCTGGCAGTGTCCTGTTGCAATAGCAGATTTCAGTGATTTTATTTGAAATCTAAGGGAGGTAAAGTTGAATAAGAGTTATAAGCCATGGAGAATGTTTTGCTTTGAGTCTGTTCTTGGTGTGTTGGGTGTTGCACTTAAGAGCAGAACCATTAAAATCCTTTTGAAAAATGCACTGACTACAAGGTTAACAGCATACTGTGATATCATGCTCAACAAAAGCACATAGTTTATCTTGTACATGACTAGACTGCCATCGTTCACAAAGAAAGGGAGAATTTCCAGTTTCCTTATTAGTAACAGACAGGTAAGCAGTCATAACCATAGCTCTGCTATTTGATCATTTGAAAGCTCAGGCATAAAGAAGCATTGCAAAGAACAAATTTGCCCAGACTCATAGCCCAAGCGATCTCTCTTATCTTTCCTGTCACTTTGTTCTCATCTAAGAAGAGGATCAACCAGTTGTTTCTCATTTAAGCCCCTGCTTCAGACACACATTAGGCATGATGCTCAAATATCCCCCATGGAAGTGAAGTTGGTTGTCAGCAATGTAATAAAGGCACCGTTTTTCCCCATTGTCTTTCCTAAAAGCTCCATGTAAATATACAGGCAGATTGTTTTTAATAACCAAGCTCTTCCTGTTGGAAGGTCTCAGTAAGTAGCAATATACAAACATCAAACTGACTTCATTGTCCCAGGTGGGTGTTTGAGTTAACTGCTGTTCACTGAAGATGATTTCAAAAGCATCTGATTAAAATGTTAATGAGTGCTGTTTCTCAACAGTGTTTTTTGACGAATAATATGATTGCAATTTGCTTCTGTGAGTCCAAAGTGTACTGATCAAAAGAAAAGTGATGCTGAGATCTGGAGACATTGTGGGAATTGTACTTCTTTCCCTTAGCCTAATCCAAGAAGACATAATCAAAACAAGTTAATAATTCATCATATTGGAAAATTTCTTAAATAAATACTCTACTGTGAGCTCTGTTTGACTTGAAGGATAACAGCTACTATACTTCCACTTAAAAGACAGGGAGATATTCCTTCTTATCAGCAGAGCTATTTCTTTCCTGCCAGGTTGTGCTGGTTAGAAAGGATAAGGGATAAGATCACAGGCCATGTAACAGGGCCTTTTGCCCCTTTTTTCATAATTGGTACTCTGAGAGTCAACAGGACAAAATCTGTGGGTTTTTTTCTCTGATGTACTGCTGTGCTACTTCACATGAAAGCTGTGCACTCTTAATTTAAGGGGGTTTGTACAATTTGAGTTAATCCAACCATTAAGAAGCACATTGTGTAAAGATTTGCAGATACTATTTCATAGGCCAGAAAAACTTCTCAGAGTTTTGTTCAGCCATTGTATTAGATAAACAAAATCAGAGCAAACCATGATGCAGGTTTTTTTTGCTTTATTTTCTTTCTCAGGGTATTATGTTGTCTTCCCTCCTCTATTACAGGTTACCATAAATCATTTGTAGAGTACAGTGACCTTTACAGAAAGACTAGTAGCAAGTGCTTAAGTATCACTGTCTTGATAGCTGGAAAGGGAAAATTATTGTAGCAGGAAATTATCTGAACAATGAAATATCAAAAAGATACAGATTCCTCCCAACCCCAACCCCTGATAGAGCAGGCAGAGGTATATTAGCCTCCAGTAGGGCTGGACCATTGGAATGGGTTATCTGACGTGGTTTTAGTCCTTGTCAGTGTTGCCAGCATGGTTTCTACCCCTCCTTCTGTACAACTGAAATCAACAATGTGATTTACCTGCAGACACAGTCAGGGGAAGGCCATCATCTGGATTTTTCCCTGCACAAGTTTTATGAAAAATGATCAGGGTGCCTTGAGACTTGCTGGCCCTTGGGACTAGGGAGATCTAGGTGACATTTAACATTTGAAGAAATCCATGCATTGCTTCATAGTTTGGTAATAAAACAGTCTCACCTGGTTTGCCAACTTGAGTTTAACTAAACTTTTGAGTTTGGTGATCAACCTTATTTTATATTTTTTGTAAATTTATGGTGAAATGCATTCATTTGGGAGGAGGTAAAAATAGCTAGAAGTTAAGATTTTTCATATAGAAAAATGTTAAGCGTCATCACCTCTTGAGACAGTTGTTGGGAATATACTGACAGGCAGCTTTTATAGAAATATTTCTTCTAACTGGGTTCTGGACTTTGGTGAAGAAATTCACTCTTCTTAAGCTGCCAGCAATTGCACCACAGTCTTTTGCCATAGGAGTATGACATGTTGTGATGGTAGGTACACAGCATCATGTTACAAAACCAGAGCATATGCCAGCATCAGAGAGAGTATTTTAGTATGAGATTGTCTTTTGTTTCCTCAATACTTCATCATTAAAATATACAAAAAAGTTTGGCAATCAGTTCTGGAAAGATGTAAAGAGCAATAAGTGATAGAATGGTGATTTTACGAAAAAAAAAAAATTACAAATAAAACAGGCAGGGAAAAATATTAGTCAGATGTGTAAACATATCCTTTGTGCTGAGAGGTGAAGCCAGGGGTGAGGAATTGTCATATTAAAGTAACCATCTTGGGAAACATGAACACGTGTTTGTGCACAGACAAGCATGTGCTCCACTCACAGTTCCTCTCTGTCCAAATCTGCTGGTGATGGTGTAGAAGCCTGCAGCTGCCTGCAGAGTCACTTTTTGGTGCTAAAGACTCGAACCAATTAATGCTTATGTGTATGGTGTAAATACACGTTGTATGTAAGATAGGTGTTTAATATAGCACAGTACTACATGGGTTAAACTTTTCTCATGTTAAGAGCTTAAAGGAAGGTACCAAGTTGGTATTGAAAGAATAGAAGTGGCATCACAAACCTACAACACCAAATTCGTAAACTTTTGCCTTAGCTTTTGAAAACCGTAATGGAAAATGTATTAACTGCATCTGAGCAAAAGTGTGATTGTGTGTCATAGTAACACCTAAATTGGAAAGGACCTCTTCATAGCATCTGAACTGCTGTAGATTAGGTTAGATTATCCACACCCCATCAGACTGAGTCTGGAATACTGCCAGTGAAGGAGTTTCCATCGCTTCTCCAGATGGAATTTCCAGGAATGGACTAAGCTATACCCTGAAAATGGTAAATCTGGAAGGGATGTAAGGAACTTTAGATCTTTCTAATTTTACAAGGGTTCCTAGTGTGATGCTATCATAACAGGAGGAGTTATTTTCCAGGAAGACAGTGATTAGGCCTCAATGACAGGCTTACCTCTGGATGAGCATTGTGACAGGAATGCATACTGTAATTTCAGGGGCAGCATTGTTGGAGGAATGTTGAACCATGAAAGCATTGCAGAAGGACACTGGTTGAAATTGCTTTCCTCTGAGAACCGTGATTTTGTTGTCCACTGACCCAATCAAAATAGAGATCTTCCTTGGTTAAGAAATGCAATTCTCTTGAAGCAGGAGAAAATATACTGAGTTTATATTGGCTTTTTAGGACGGCAATAAAAACCATAACACAAAGGTTATGGCTGGAGACCTGGGCAGATTCAAATCAGGAGTAATGCACAACATTTTTCACAGTAGAAATGATTCATTATTCTGACAAATTATCAAGGGAAGCAAGAGGTTCTTCATCTCTCTAAATCTTCGAACTATGACAGGTTGCTTTTCTAGCTGATATGCTTTAGTCAAACAAAAGTTACTGATGAATAGGGGTGACTGGCAGAGATTTATTGGCTGCTCCTTGGCCTTGGTTATGCAACTGCGGCTCTTGGCTATTCATGCAATTTTAATGTTTCAAGTGCTGTTCATAAGGAACTAAGTTTGACCCAGCTGCTTTTGAATATAGAGCTATTCTAGGGGAAAAAAAGTGGTTTAGAATTTAAAAATTTAGGTTACTTGAAAATTTAAGATAAAAATAAGGGTTGTAAGCAAAATATTACAAGAAAAAGAGTCAGAGTTGAATACAATTAAGGTAGAGTTAGAGTAAATAGTTGGTAAATTTCCCAGCCTTAGATGCCCTTGATTGAGAGGAATTTTCTACTTTGACCAAAAGTTTGAATTTTTCCTCAGCTATTCCTTGGGAAAATTTTTGCTTCCATCAGTAAAAGTTTTGGCAATGTAAGAGATCTCAGCATTAAAATGTAGCACGCTTGACCATAATAAACAGAATAACTAAATTTTCTCCATACCCCAGTGTTGGGGCCTTCCAGGCTTGTGTGGGGGACACCCCCCCCCACCCCTCCCCACCCCTGAGGTTTGCAGCCTCACTGTCAACTGCACTGGCTCGGAAAAATAAGCAGAGAAGTTCATGTCTGGGGTCTTTTACTGGTGTTTAAATGCAGAGGAAGGGAATTCATAAAAAAGAAATGCAATTGCGAAGAACATTTTTCTGCTGTTTTCCTGAAACTTCAGTCTGAATGAAGCAAATAGATCTTAGTTTTGTCCCAGTCTGAGTGTACCTTTTTTAACTTTAATTTGCTTTCTTTCTTTTTTTATTTTTAATGTAAAACCCCCCCAAGTCCTGGTTTTAATGGTACTTCCTAGTTTTGGAAGCAGAGTTTCTGAAATGCTGTAAAGAAAGGAGGAATAATGGAATGCTTTGAAAGTGCATCTTTTCATGAGCAGTACCTACTGTAAGTACCTAATATAAGGACTGTGAAAATTTGGATCAGTTTCAGATGAAAAATATGCCACATTTAAACAGATAAATCAAGAACTAAGGCTGTGAACATGGGAGTTCATGCATTAGCATGGTAACTCCTTTGTTAAACTGAGTTTCTTAAACTCTGCTCCCAAAATGTCATTCCTCAGGTCCCCATAAACAAAAGCACCTTTGGCTGGAAATTTTCAAAAGGATAACAGTTATTTTTTGTTTTCCAGATAATTGTGATCCAAAACATTTCTTCACACCAAGAGTATGTTAAATTCCCTGTAACATTCATTTCATCCAGTAGTTCCTCCCTTTTAAAAGGAATGACCGTTTCATCATATAAAATAGAAGTCTAGCATGCATGTCAGTTTTTATTAAAAGACTTTCAGTTCTCCATCCATCATGAAATAAATAATTTGAAGGAAAACAAAGCATCCAGAGTATGTGTTAGAAGTCAAGTGTACAGTTGCTTTTATTAGAGTCCTTGGTGGGGCTGAGTATTATTTGGCACAGGCTTTTTGAGCTGACAGCTACAACACACCTGTTGGGTGTGGGTGGTGGAGTCAACCAGGTAATTATTCAGAAAACCAATCCCAACACCAAAATGCACCCTGACCTATGTTATGCAGCCCTAGGTTTCTCTGTCTGTACTTTCCTGAGTTTGGGCCGTGTTCTCTATGAAGTCTCCAGGCTATGTGAAGAGCTTTGTGACTGATGAGAAATGCACTTCCAATGTTTCTTTCTGTTCAACCTGAGTCATCATTTCTCCTTGTAGTTCTCAGGCTGTGGATTGCTAGTGCCATATTAAGCACTGGGAATAACACTAAGCTTGTGGAAGACCTTAAAAATTACATGTGAACCATCATGAGACCAAGGGACTGAGGTTGTACAGCTCCTTGAAAAGCACACTGGACTGTGAAAGCATTTTTATCTCTGTCCCCTTGGCTTTATTGCTGTTACAGACCCAGCACAATTTCATTAAACACCCTCTCTGCAAATACCCACTCTGCCCATTGTTCCACCACTTGGTGAAGCCTCAGTTTTGTCATCTCTGAAGGCTTCTGACCATTTCTCCGTGGTCTGAAGGGATCAACACTGTGTGTGGTGCACTCTCTCTTTCTAGGACCTGTTCTTGGCTTGCATGGCTCTCTCCTGCCACAGAGCACTGAAGCAAAGGCAGCATTTGAATACATGCTAGCCAATAGTTCTCTGAAATGTGAGCACATCGTATATTTAACACAATCTCATTTTTTGCATAGGAAGGGTACTTCCAAGCTATTTTCTTCATAAAATATCAGAAGATTCCTACCTCTCCTCACTGCGGCGAGGCTGGAGAGCCCATGGAGGGGAGGGAATGGGTGGCTGTGAGAGCACAAATGAGTCTGGGACAGCCTGTGGGCCTGTGCCATCAGCCAAGTGTGTCCAGGCAGCAGTGACCTTCAGTGTCCCTCAGCCATCCCGTGCCAGCACTCAGGGTCAGTAGTATCACCGTGTGACCTTTCCCAGGGGAAAGTGTACTCCCACAGCATATTTGTGGAAGTCTCTTGTATTCAGGCTTGGAGAAGAGGGGAGTTTGGCTCTCTGTTTACGCAGAGTAGCATATTGGTGGTTGCTGTCAGTGAAGCATTTCACACAACATAATGCTATTTGGATAACATGCTGAGATGAGGACATCAGAGTTCATACCACTTTAAAAAGTTCATGTAATTCTTCTAAATACTGAAAATGTTACTTGAAACAATGTCTGTGTGCTGTTGTGTCGCAAGAGTGAAACAATAGCACATTTTACTTGAGACCTTGCAAATATTTTCCTCTTTCTATTAAGATTGAAATAATAACTTTCCAGTCACTTGCATTGAAGGTTGCCAAGAGGCTGAGGAGCACTTAAGAGAGTATTACAATTTAGGTTAACTTGTGTGATGTTAGAAGGACATGATTTACTGAACTGTGCATAAGAAAATTTCAACTGTGAGAAACAAATCTTAGAATGTGTTTACTTTTAATGGTTTTCTTTGCTGAAAGTTGAAGAAACTCAATATCTTTTTTAAAAAAAGAGCCAAGACATATTCCATGACACCTACAACTGGTGAAGAATTTTAGAGAGATCTGTATTATAATATGTGATACTGGTTTATAATGAAGGCAGCCATTGTTTTAGAAAAACAATCCAAGTGTTAAAATCCATTTTCAGCCTTGGTTTGCAGTTCATGCATATCCAGAATTTAAGACTTTAATTTGTATGAATCACAGAGAATTCAACATTGGCACAACAAGGATTTTAAAGGCATTTTAATGTCCCTTAAAAGTGGTGATCAGCTTTTATATTGTTTTAAATATGTAGGAAGAGTAGCATCTATTACAGATACTGTTTTAAGATTTGTGAAGTGAGCTAGTACTTGTTCAGCTGATGGGCCATGGTATGGAGGCTTCCTCTGAAAAATAAAAGGAAAAATAGAACAAATTCTCATCCAGATAGGAGTGAGCCAAAGTTGGCATTTAGATAGGAAGAAGGGTGTCCACCTTCCAGCTTCAAACACTTCTTGGCCCCTGGAAAGACAATTTTTGTCTTAGTTCTTCATCCAAGATCAGTAAATAACTCAGAAGTGTGTACGGTAGTGTTTGTGCAGTGAGGATTAAGGGCACTGGCCAAGCAGCCTTCCCAGCAATACCAAAGCATTGCAGGTGGGACTTTGACTCATTCCTCTCTGACTGTGCAGATAAGCCATAAGCTCTGACTAAGTGGCAGGAATTTCTCTTGTGAAAAGAAATTGCAAGGTGATTTAAAGCCAGTATGTCCAACACTACCCAATTTCCTTGTGGTGGTACTGTAGGATGAGGTGGAGGAGTCATGACCAGTGCTGTCACCATCTGGTGATCTGTGGCTTCTGGTAGCTCCCTGGGAACAGCAGGGCCTTAAAAAGCCCATGGGCTATTCATAATTTTACCAGATATGTCAACAGAGGAGCACAGAGAGAGTTACCTCCTCACCTGGCTCCCTAAATTTAACCAGATCTGTGATTCACTGGTCAGGATAATTTTATTAATATCTGAAAAGCTCAGACATTGGTTCACTGAGGCAGAGTAGTTAAATCTGACAGGCACCCAGATAACATAGGATGAGAACAGTATAACAACCTTGGAACTACAGATCTGAAAATATCCTTCAGAATTTCTATTGAAAGAAGGAAAAAATCCAACTAGAATAATTTCACCTTTTTATTAAAAAACAGCAAACAAAACAGATGGTAGAAATCTCAGATTTGTGTCTTCCTAATGTGAGGCAACAAAGGGTATTTTTTCTGCTTTTTATTTTGAATGTGGGGGTGGAGATAAATTAAGGGGTTTTGTTTTAGCCTCCAGTTCTTAAATGTCTTGAACTTGAAAACAGTGTTTTTCTCCTCCTCTATACCAGATGTTACACTCTGGAGAGTAATTTCTTAGTGTTTTCCAAGTTCAGTGAACTGCCTTGTATTTTAATGATCATTAGGAAATGTACCAGTTCATAACCAATGATGTACCTAAGGCTGTTTATAGACTGCAGTATGGGATCCATCACAACTGAAATGGCTTAGGAAGATGAAACTTGATCCTTTTGGACAGCTGTGTACTTGCACTGAGGAGGGACAACTGAAAGAGGAAGGATGACACTGAGTTTTTTACATGATGAGATGTTTGGGAGTTTGCAGTTATTTAAACAATTCTTCAGGATTTACAGGATCAGAATGATCCCCACAGGCAGAAAAGCAGCACACAGTAAATTCAGATCATTGATGACTTGCTTAAGCTGAGTATGTTAAGGTAATTTAGATAATATTTGTGAGCCTTTTTTTTTTTTTTTCTTTTACAGGAATAGCTAAGTGAAATACGAACAGTTTCCTGGTGGTTTTCATTTGTTTTCCCATTGTGGACAGGGTGTAGCACTAGGCATTTCTCTGAAATTCCCAGTTCCATTGTCAAATATTATTTCCAGCAAACTAATTGAGAGAGTTCATTTGCTATTACTCACTTCACTATACTTTTTTCTTTGTTTTGCAGCATGTTTCTCTGCTTGCTTCTTTCACTTTCTTTTATGCACCCATTAAGCCCTGAATAAGTTGCTTGAATAAGTTTGTCCGTTAAGATTTTCTGCCTTTAAATCCCTCTTGCCAACTGGCACATTCCTGTGTGAGATCTCTGCGTACCATGGCATCTTAGTGGACTAACACGGTGCAGCTGCATGGCTAGTTAGCACAAGCAATCTCGCTAATTAATAGAGGCTCCCCTTAGGGAGTGGAATCTCAATTCAGCACTCGCCCTGAAGGAGTTATCTAAAATGGACCAGGTGGCATGTGCCTTTAAAATGCCCACTGATTTTTAAGGGTGGTGAGCTTACCCTTAAACACACCCTGTGGGAATCTACAGTGTAGGTGTCCTGGGTTAATGTTAGGGAAGATCAGTGTTTGAATAGTTTTCTCTTCTAAAAAATTAAAATTAGTGCCTTGCCTTTTTTTTTTCTTTTTCTTAAAGTTTGAGCTCTTCGAGGAGGGGGCCATCTAACTTCTTGTTTGTCCAGTGCTTAATACGTAGTCATGATGTTAGTTAATTAGAGGAATAACAATTTTTAGAGCTTAGGGTCAAGGCTGCCAAAACCATGTTACTGGGCAATACAAAGGATGCAAAATTCAGAATTCTACCTGCAAATCCTGCCTTGTTTCATGAAAAATGTTGAGATACCTGAGGAACTTTTACATAAATTATAGTTTTTAAATAGCTTCCTCCATCAGGTTACAAATAGAAAGCATAAAGTACTTTGGAATGGTATATTTCCTTTACACAGTGACACCACTGTGGCAGTAGTTCAAAAACCAGTAGAAGGAGGAAACAAAATATGGCTGGGTAGTTCAAATAAGAGGATATATAAAATGTCACACAGGGCATAGAATCAAATAGTAGCTGGGAAGGCTGCCAGAAAGACTTATGGTTTCAGTTCAGAAGTGCTTTTAGTTACATGTCTTTTTTTCTTTTTTCCTTTTTTTTTTTTTTAATTAAAGTACCAGTTATTTCTTCTATGGCCTTTCCTTCAAGGGCTTCTCGTGTGGATGCCTATTAGTAAACAGCTGCTTGCAATAAAAGACAATTACTTTACAGCCATTGTGGTTTCTGATAGATGTGTTTGTTCATTGGGGGCTGGTTGTGCTTCTGTTTGTCTTAATATAATCCAGATAAGAATATGTAAGTATTCTTAAATTGAGCAGATAACTCACAGAAAAGCTACATAAAGACCACATAACAATCATGGTTATTCACAGAACTACCGACCTTTAGAAATCCTTGAAGTCAAATAAATCTTAAAGTATGCTAAAAGTACATGCTCATATGAAAGTTTTTTTTAGATATAATATATAATTGCTACCTATACATTGCCTGCCTATATATTATATGTATGGGTATATATTATATATGTGTAAAAATAATTATTATTACAAACATGTTTATTGAGCTCTCCCTGAAGTTGATGCTTGAGAAACTGCGAAGTAGGATACTTGCTTGATACTTAGGTACAGAATCATTGGTGTTGTCAGTTGGTGTCTTGTTTGTTAAAACTGTTGAAAAGATGGGATTTACTGGACACTGGAATCAATAAGATTCAATTAATTAAAAAATCTCTCTATAAAAATACAGTTCAAATCTGTAAAATACAAATTCATTAAGTTGCAGTTACAGAGTAACCCTTCTCTTGTCAAAAATTTCAAACAGGGTAGAGTACCTGATGTAACATGGTCTTTAAGTTGGGATGGTTTTGTTCAGTGTAGAGTTGAAAGAATCTTGAAATCTTTGAGCTTAACATTTTCCAGAATCTTGAAGCTTGCTAAACAGTTGAAAGATGCTAAGCTACAACAGTGCTTATGTTGGTCATCTGAGTGTATTCTCACGGCTTTGAATAATCAGGAAAATATTGTCTCTAGGATGTGGGAAATACAATGTAACACAAATATGCCACTTTAGCTTCACTTGACTTGCTTTATTGAGGCATAGTGGACAGTGGATATAGTAATCTAAAAGCTACTCTGAGCACCAGAATTAGACTATTGTATCCTACTCTGTAGATGATTTATTTTGGAAATGTTTTGGTATTTTGAAGTGAAAAAGATTTGTGGTTTTTTTCCTTATGTTCTCATAAGTTGAGCTACATAATAACTCTCTAGGGATATATCTCAAAATGATTGACAATTAGCACTTGGTAAAGGCCAACTGTAAAGCACTGCAAAATGATCTTCAGACTTGATGTTGAATGGCAGGTGAGGTTCAATTTAAATAACTGTAAAATATACCACGTGAGTAAGACTAATCTTAATTTGACGTATAAAATGGTAAGTGCTAAGCTAGCATTATCCTAGCCTTACTAGGATCTGGAGGCTATTATGGATCCATGGAAATGTCAATGCAGCGTTCAGTAGCAATCTGATGTTTGTAATTATTGGAAAAATAGAACAGAGAACAAGACAGAGAGTATCACCTGCTGCTATAAATCCATGGGGGTGTGTAGTCCAAGTGGTTTAAAGCCAGTCTCCAAAGTCTCCAACACGAAAATGGTGTAATAAAAATGGGGGCAAGCTTTGTAGGACAGGAAGTTACAAAGCTAGAAATTTCTAAGGTCTGAGGAGAGAGTTTTAGAGTAGCATCCCTGTTTGCACTGCTGTTCCTAACAATTTCCTCAGTACCTACTTCAAGCTGGTGTTGTGAATGGGCTACTGGAGTAGCTGGACCTTTGGTCTAGTCCTTCTTATTCCTGAAATTATCTCTAGGCCACAGTAACCCCTGGGTGGCAAGGATGAAGTGCAGCATAAGACCAGGAGAAGCACCACGTTTGGGGAGAAAAGTGATTACTTTGCCATTTGAGTCCCCTGCCCTAAGCACTGAGTACAGAATGTCTCTAGCTCTCTCAGTCTCACCAGGCTGCCTTTCTCCAACTGTTCCCCAATCTCCTGCATCAATTAGTTTTGCTTCTTTCTTCCTAGAAAATTGTTCTCTTGCCAGTAATTTCTCCTTCAGCATGCTGTTATTCTAATTGTTTCTTGAGGAGGCTTTGACCGTCTCCTTCCCTGACTTGGATATTTGGGTTTTTGGGTTTTTTTGGTAGCTAGTCTGTAGTACAAATAAAAGCCTGTTTGTATGCAGCCAGCTCGCTTTTTTGCAGGTATGGAAGTCAGAGGAGTGGGAGCCAGGAGTGTATTGTTGAAAATTTTCCATCCCCTTCCACCTTGTGTCATACTAAGTTAAACCGTCACCTACTTAGTAACATGCAGCTTATATCACCTTACATATGACCTTTGACTTTGTCCTGCTAAATTGAGCTTGAACTTGTGAAACTTAAATGTCAGAAGGCTAGAGCAGGTCAGAACAGCACAAGAGCATAAGTTACAGTTGGCCATACTATTAATTTGTGCTTTACTATACGTAGCACAAATTGTCTATAAAGAAAGACCATTGACTTAGAATTTTCACTTTGTCTTGAAAAAATTGTGCAGGTGATAAATGAAGTCATTACACAGAAGACTTAGAGAAAAATTTCTTTTGTATTTCGGTTTATTTATCCTCTTCCTGACATGTGTTGTACATTTGGTCCATACTTTGTCCTTTGTTAACTTGGTTGATTTGACTTGTTTTTTTTTTTTTTTTTTTCAGAAAAAAAACATAACTGTAAATCCATAGCAGTAACAGGTAACCCAGTAGTCGTATTCCACTTTTCCATTCTTGACATCTTTTGAAAGAGAAGGTGTCTTGGTACTGATTTACAAATTCAATTTAGAATAAGCTGACATAATGAATATTTTTAATAGGATTTGATGGTCTGACTTCTATTTCTCCCCTAAGAATGCATAGATGTGCAATAGAAAACTAATTTTATAATACATTTTTCTAAATACTCTGATTATTCAGTAAGATTGTTATCCAAGGTATGTGTTCATTTGGATACTTATTTATGGGAGTAAACATCTGTATTCTAGGATACGCTGTTACTGTTTCGCTAGTGATTTCAGCACTTTGTCACGGTATGTTTTCTTAATCCCAGAACATCACCAAAACCCAGATGAATTGGGCAAAGAATTTGGTTGTGGCCTATGACCTCTTTCTTTCCATAGACTTACTCAAGAAATAAATTTTCCTTTGACAGTGGTTGAGGAGGGTAGCAGGTGGACTTTAAATCCTTAGAATTTATTCTAGCTAAAGAGCAGAAATAATAAATTTGTTTTTCATGGCCTGCTTACTCATGAGTAACATTGCCTGAGATATCTGATTTGTAAACCTACTGTGGCCAAGCACCTTTCTGGTTCCCTTTCCTGGAGGTTTTGTGGTCATTAGGGTTTTGGCTTAAAATGATAAAGAACATTGTGCCAAACCTTAAAAAAAAATGAAAATATGGAAAACTGACAATAATCTGGTATATATCTTAGTAGCTTAATTTAGATCATAATTCTGGCCTTTGTTGTTGTTGTTGTTACGTAATTACATCCAGAAGTGGGCAGTTTTCAGCTGTGTTTAAATTTTAGCCTGCTACTTGAACATAGTAAGGTACCTGCAAAGTTGATTCTTGGTGTAAGCTTCCCATGATTTCTTCTAATTCCAGCTTGAAAACAGACTTGATATATCTTTCTTGCCTCCATGAGGCTCTTGAACTGATGCTTCCCAACTCCAGAGCTTCTTTTTTCCTGAGATTGCCTCAGAAGAAATATCAATGAAAGATGGCTTTGGTGATATTTATAGATGAGGTGCAATAAGATATGAAGGAGAAATAAAAGAATTAATTAGTTTAAAAAAATAAGAAGAGTCCATTCCTATTCCAGATCTTGGAAATCTTGTTGAAGCTCTTGTGGATGTCACTATTTAAGTGCACTGTTCATGCATGCATACATCATCTTAATTTCGGCACCGTTTAATCCCTGACGCTAAAGCTCCAATCTCATGCCTGGGACAAGCAGCATCCTTCTGGCTAACTTTCATTAGTTTAACAGAAGGAAGACTTAGTACTCATGTCCCCAGTGAGGCAGAGGTATTTCCAGTTTCTAGAAGAACACAATGAAGGAAGTACATTCCTCCCTCTATCTGTCTTCTTTAAACATCTTCTGGGGCCTTGTGGATCTGCAGCTTCCTCCTTCAGAAGTGGCTGCAGCCTTTACCTGTGAGGCCTGGCTGGCCGGCCGTCACATCAACACACCTCTCCCACTAGATAAACCAGAAAGCTCGGCATAGAAGGATGGACTAAGCTAGATAAAGTTTAACAAATTCAGTGGCATGGAGTGAGGAGTGTTTTGGACAGAAAGTTAGGCTCAGGTGGAAGGAATGGAAAGACACTCAGGTTTTAAAAATGTTTTCTTCCTCCTGTCTGAGAACAAAGCTGTTTGGCTGTTTGTGGCTCAGTCATCCTGAGTAGTTCCTCTGGGAAAAAGAGAGGAGAAGAGGGCAGGGACAGGCTGTCTTGCTTGTTCCTGGCTCCTCAATAAGAGAGTAAAGCTCGAACCAGTCCCTCAGGTACATAATGCTTCTGGAAGATCAGGTCTCTGGGGAGCAAGTCTTGGGGGGAAAAAAAGCACAAGAGAGAAACGTAGTAAAAAAAAAAAAAAAAAAGAATTTTATAAAGTAGAGATTATAAAATTTTTTACCTATTTTTTAATGTACTTTATTCATGAAAATTCTTTGTAATAGAGAAAATAAACAGAAGATGCAGACTGTGATACTTTGCTGCACAAAGGGAAATTCCACCTCTGTGGAGTAGGAAATACCATAAATGCATTCTCTCTGAGGTGTAATCATTGTACACAGAAAATAAAACCCCATACTTTTCAGGAAAAACATGAGCCTTCAAATAGAATCTGTGGTTAAAACAAACTAAATTTAATCTTTTTCCTGACTGCACTGTATGGGTCACTGGCTAGTTCCTCAGGCAGCTCCCAAAGGCGTTTTGTCTTTGTCCTTCTGCCTCTTACCATTTTGCAAGGTGAAATTGTACCATGTTCTGTGGTTTTGCTAACTTAGCAGTTTGCAAGGAATAAATATGGAGTCAGATGATACAAGTCAGATGATTTGATCAAAAAAGAAAGGCATGGACATACTTCTACATATTACTGTGATTCAGGGTGAAGCAAGTAAACCTCTGTTACCTGCCAGTGTTGGAAGCACAAAGGCAATAACTGCAGGGTGGAAGTAAAAGGTGAGCCAGAAACTGAGCTACACATCCCTGTTGTCTCGCTGGCTGCCTTTGGTGCAGTGCTGAGCTGTGGTTACGAAACTGTGCCCTGCATTTACTCATGTCACATTTGATTTGCCAACCTGTGTGCCAGAGTGACAAGTCAGTGCCTCCCTGCCCTGGTGGAAACACCCCTGTTCCATCTTCTCTGCAGTCACTGCCAGAACCTTACCAGAGTATGCCTTTGTCTGAGGAAGGATGCAGATATATCATCAATATGGAGCAGAAGCACAAATGGGAGGATTCAACACAGCGGGCAGGCAAGCTCTGTCACTCATTTCTGTGACAGGAACTCACCATTTCCTTTTCTTCAAGAAACTTAATCTGGTGGAAGTGCCTGTACATGACACTGCTGCATTTGCTGGTCTGTCGTCCTATTTGTGTATCTCAAGCTGGCATGGATATTCCTTAGTAGTGGTCCTTTAAAGAGGAAATCTGGTGTCTCCTCTCTTCGTAAGTGCTTGTAAGTTCTCTCTCTCACGCAGAGATACAGTGTTCAAGATATGCTGTCCTGCTCTTGGTATTTACATTTTAAGGCCTACTTTTCTGGAGCCATGTTTAAGATCTGCATAGCAGTTGAGCGCACTGTGTACCAGACATAGTGACATGAGGTTTGGGAGGTTGCTAGGTGGAATAAAAACAACAAGTTTGCTTTCTCCTGTTTTGGAGTTTTTGTTCACTAAAAGATCACAGATTTGACTCCGATGTGCTTTAGCCTGCTGCAGACCATGTGGAAAGGAAGAGGAATACCAGCACACTGACAGCATTAGGTTTAGAGAAGTAGAAGGTTCTTATTCATGGTGTTCTTCAGAAATCAAAGTGCAACATAAATTTTAAGATCTTAGCTTAAATCTAACAACTAAATCCATATTATCTGAATAAAAACAGGATATCAGTTACCAATGATCTTGGAAGCAGGCAGAATGAAGACGAGAGTTCTGCCTCCAAATCAGACATGTCCTCAAACATATTAGCGTCTGATGGCCACCAAGAAGCTTGGCCACTGTGATTTAGATTGCTCCACACTAGGTAAAAATACATCTCACCTCTTTCCCATGGGGCCATTTCATTCAGATCTCCCCAGAGTGTCCTTTTTAACCAGATGTAAAAAGCTGACTCTCAAAAAGCTGAATGCCACGTGGCCTGTAAACCACTCTTAAAAACTGCAGAGAAAAAGACCAGGCAGTCTGTGGGCTATCTCAAGGATTCTGAGGGAGCAGAGGCTGGAGCTCCACAACCCAGGGCAGCACTGCAGTGTGGGCAGAGGTGGCTCCATGGGACCATCAACTCCAAAGGCATGAAGAGTCCTTTCCATCCTCCTCTGCTGTGTCTTTCTCATTAGAGGGCCCACCAGCGTGGTAGTGAGACCCAGAGTAAACCTTGGTTTTCTGACCAAGGCCAGTGCTGTGGCAAGGAAGAGGCCATCAGGTCAGCCTTGTCAGGGACCTTTCAGATCTTACACAAGGGCTTGTAATTACATTTGGGTTGGAGTTAAATAACGCATGAAAGGCCAAGTCTATGATCATGCATTTAAATACAGCATCTACTGTGCTCTTCTGGTTTAGTGAGGATTGTGTGAATCAAAAATACCTTACTCATCTGCAAAAAAGGCTTAGTCCCAGCAAATCATGACTTTAATTACAGGAAATAATCATAAACTACTTTATATGCAATTAAAGACACTTTCTCTTGGAGATATTTTTGTAATTTGTATTTTTTTCCTAAAACCAATTATCCAAAATATTATACTTTATCATGCCTGCAGTGCAAATTTGTCTTGCATATAAATTGATTTTTTTAATTAAACTTTATGTATAATTGAAATTTGAGACTGTTTTACCTCTATCTAGGTAACAGATTAATAGGCCAATTAATAGGCCAATGTGTTGGTTAGTAGAAGCAGCTAACAGTTTTATGCTACAGTTTGCTTGTTTAGATAATTATATTAATTTGGAATGTAAATTGACACAATTACAATGGTGTTTTTTAAAATGTCAACATCTTTTATGTTAATGTCTAATCAGCCTTTAATCAAATACTGAAACCGTTTTGAAACAGAAAATACCTTTTACGCCAAAATTTGATGTATTGCTGGTCGAGAGCTAATTAGTTTCATGGGAAGCCCAGTACTGGATTTGGACCATAATCATAATTTTATCCCTCTATTAAAGCAGAATAACAACATTCAAAATCAAACTGAATAGTGGTGTGGCCCAGATCTTTCACAAACAGCTTCAAACAAGCAGTGGAGTATTTCATGGCAGTGGTAGACTTGAAGGCTAGGGAAAATGTGTCCTGAAGGATATGTGCCCCTGTGGTAGTTGTAACGCATGATGTGTGACGAAGACACATGTCTTCTTGTGCTCCACGTGACAGTTCAGGGAAGATCCTTAACGTGTAATGAATAGCTATGAGTTGTTAGGAACAGAAACTAAGCAAACATCCAGGAAAACATCAACATGATCCCTTCTGCCTAGCAGCTGGGATGAGGAGCTGTGCTGCTTTCTGGCTTCCCACCAATGTTTGTGCTTCTGCCTGCCTCTGCCATGGGGCTGGTGTCCCTCAAGGATGGTAGGTCTCGTTCCCTGACTTATCTGTCCACCTCAACAAGAGAGATCACCCCAAAGAGCACAGAGGCCATCTTGGCAACTCATATGCTGAAGGGAAACAAGCAGCACATCCCAGAGAACTTTGATATTGAATGTGTTTGATTGTTCTCTATAAATATATTAGACGGATGAAAAAGTGAGGCACAAAGTAAAGGAGGGTGCTGGCATAAGGCCAGGTGGTATGTGTTGGCTTGGATGAATTTGGGAGAGCAACTCTTGTTGCTGGGATAGCTGGAATGTTGTTCTAGGGCAGCATGAGCAGAAAAGTGGCTTCCAAAAATCAATCAACTCTTATGCCTGGTTGCCTGTAAGGAATGGATGTGATAATCCAGCAAAAGTCATTATGCCTTTGTGCTCTCATGGCCTTTACAGATAAGCCATCCCAGTGCCATCCTCCTTAGTAAATATGTGACTGGATTATAGAGAGGATATGGCTGGATGATGGGAAAACAGAGTTTTCTAGAGGCTGCCTTATAAACTTTCTGCCTCAAAACCCAGTCTGCTTGTGAAGCAAAGTTCATAAGACCACACTGCCCTACCAGCTGGTGCCACCACTGAAGTGCTGCTGTTGGCACAGGGCTTGGCCGCCTGAGCAGGGCAGGAGTTCACACACCTCCAGGAGTACTGCACATTCTTTCAGTCAGTCCTGATCTGAAGTGATGTTTCAGTTCTTGACCTGGGGAATTTACAGAATTAAGCTGTCAAAACTATGCAAACAATTATAGGCCTGGATTTGGCATAAAAACTTCTACAGTGTTTTCCCTCAGCATTTGTATTTGCTGTTGGAAATGCTTCAGCCCACAAATCTGTGCAGATAATGCCGATGGGGGAAATCACTAACAAAATATAGTTTTACAGGTGGTTTTAGGTGAATTTTCCATCAACTTTATGTGTCTGTAACATATCATTATATCCTTTTCTCAGCCATTAATTTCTGCTGTGAAGCATGAGATACTGGATTTCTTTTGCCACTGTCAGGAGGCCAGGGTAGAGGCAGACAGAGGGCAACATGGCAAGCTGGAGATAGCAGCTGGAAGTGCCAAAAGATGGGATGTGACCTTTGGTGGCCCTGTCTGTGTTTGATATGAGGAATATCAGTGGTAATGACATCTAATAGGAAAGGATAGCTCTCTAGATTTTGCTTTTTTGAAAGCTATGAACATGTATTTGTTGAAGGAGAAAGGTCTAGGCTTCACTGAAACATGTAAGTGCCAGTTGGATGATGAGGGTATCCAGGGCCACTGGATTCCTCTTTCATGACCTTGGGCTAGCCATTTGTCCAATAAATATAAATAGGCTAACTTAGTTTAAAATTGCATGTTAAGTCTGTATGGATCTAACAACCCTCTATCCTTGTTCTTCTCTTTTCCCATGCACTAAAGACTCACAGAAACAGGAGAAAATTAACCTTGGTGTTAGGGAACCAGAGGAGAAGACAAATTGTTTCACCTTATGCATAGGAAGGGAGGTGGGGATATGTGGTTGGGATTGGGGAAGGAGAACTGAGGAGTCATCCCCTCTTCCAGCTATGCTGTTAGATCAGCTGAGCAATAAATATGTGTCTTCAGCCTTAGATTAGTTCATGATATAATTCTTCATTTTTGCCCTACCCAAGGAGTCACTGCTAAAGCTCTTTTACTAATAGCAAAAATATTTGTTCAGATACAAGATAACCACTTGTTTCACTTTTCCCTCCAGAGACACGAGTAAATCTCATTTAAATAAATGAGTGTGCTGAGGACCTAATTAGAGACAAGGTCCGTGGTCCTGTGCCAAAATGCTACATCCCGAACTAAAATTCGTGGAAACTTAATACAGTCATAAATTATTTGCTATATTTAAATCAGACTTTAAACATTAAATGAAAGCCAGTACACCCAATAAAAGCCTGTAATCCAGGCTCTAATAATTCTCATGCTGGTATCCCAGTGCAAATGAGGGTGAAATTTTAAGTTCATTGACATTAATGTCATAGTGCATTTTGACTTCAATAGATCCAGGATTTTTTTGGTAATGTGCTTAGAGTCTTAATTTACTCGCAAAGTAAATCGTTTGGGATTTCCTGTTCCTTCACCCCCCACCCCCCACCTCTGCCTACGGTCACTGATGATGTGATCATCTCCTAGGATAATACTAAAATGTACTCAGCTGGATTTCTCTGTCAGCATCAGCCATCTCCTTTTTTTTCATCTGTCTCCCAAAGCCACTTCTCTGTTTCTCACTGACCTGTCCTGCAGTACACAGCCTTGGCAGGTGCACTGGTCTATTTGGCTTTTGGACTTGTTTCCTAAGAGGAGAAAACTCTCATGATTGATTAGGTGACTTTTTGTCTGCAGAACCATCTTCAGTTAAAGTCTGCAAGGAGAACAGCTATCCTAAAGGTCACTGGGCAGAGGAGGCAGCACTGTACGCTGCACCAAGCCCGCTTTGGGAGGGAAGCAGAGGCACCAGTGCCAGCAGCTGACTGCATGTGACACATACATTACTCCAGACTAACTGCAGCAGGGATCTGTCCTTCCTCAATGAATTTTTTCCCCCCTGTACAGTTTGGTTTCATGTGACTTCAGCTGCTTCTACTCAATGGTAGCAACACGATTGAGTTGCTAAACTCAATTTTGCCAAAGAGGCTGATTACATTTATTTAAGTGGTGTCTAGTGATAGCAGAGCAGTAACAAAAATTGATTTGCAACTTTTTGTGTGCTTTGCAAAAGGCATGCAAGTTTCAGTGGCACCAGTTGGAAGCAAGTGAAAATAGTACATAAGAAATATTTCCTAGTATACAATGATAAAACTTAATTTTTGAAGAAAATGAATTTATGTTATTACTATACATAAATGGTAATTCATTTGGTGTTCTTGGAGATATAAAACAATACAGAAGGCTGCGTATATACTTCAGTTATATAATTTTAACAGCTTTCATCCTCAATTATTGCCATCAAATTGATGTGGAATATATAGTGTTGATTTAGCTACAGCTTAAAGATGGGGCTTACAAGCTGTGAAAAAGGTAAGGTGTTTGTTCTGTCTGTACCTTCTTTTATTCCCTGTGTACCTTTATTCTCATTGCCTTCAAAAGTGTTTGTGGATATCCAAGAGGCACAAGAGTGGCTACTAATGTTCCAACTACTCCCTTTTATTATTTTGAAGGGTTTAGAAACTCCTTTATAGAGACTTTTTCACTAATTCTACATTTTTTTCCTAGGCTTACCTAAAGATCTCATTTTGCAGGCTCCTGTACATAGGTTTATCTTTAAAGGCGTTGGTATTACAGTATTACAAATGTTAGGCAGGTTTCTTGAAGTTAAGCATGTGTGAGTTTCTTCAAAGTTTAAGGAGACGGGGAGACATTGAGCTGCTATCTGAATAACAAATACCTTCGTTTTCAGTAGAAGTGAGAAGTGAAATGTTCCTTAGAAGGTTGCAGACAGGTTTCATGGACTGCAGATGCACTGGGGACTGATCTATGAGCACCTTTTGTCTGCTAGATCAGAACATAAATATGTTTATTGTTATAAATCACAGTAATAAGGGCAGTGCAGTGGCAAGTAGACACCTGGCTGACCAGCAGGTTGAAGAAATGAGAAAATTCATAGTTCTTTTGTTTCTTGTAAACCAATATAATGGTTCTAGTGTGTCTGAAATTAGGGTAGGAAAAAATGTATTAGTAGTATTCAGAAACTAGGTTATGTGGTTATATGTTATTGATTAAAATAATTCAGTTATAAAGTTTACTCCCTTATTATTTATTTTCTTTCCTATAAGGGAGCCCTTCTTTCATTCCTGTTTGGCAGGTAGGATTTCTGTGTAGCTGAGCTTGTTTACACTGTCCCACCCCTTCCAGTCTGTGTGTGTCAAGAGAGAGGTCCCAAGGGTTGTTCCCAAGGGTCTCCGGTTGTTCCCAAGGGTCTCCAGTTGTTCCCAAGACAAGGGTTTGCTGCCTGTAAGCAGCAGAAGAGAGAGTCATTTAGCGCTTACACAGTGCTTCCTCTACAGAATAGTTCCTGCCTCTAAGATCTTCCATCCTGTTCGTTATTTAATACCTATTTTATTTTGGGAACAAAAAAAAAAAACTAAAGAGAAATGGGCACTGTTCGCATCAACTGTTTCTGCCCTGCAGATATGAGGGGAATAGTTTCCTTTCCACAGGAAGAGTCACTGGGAGCCTTTTAGCCAATTACCACAGCAGAAGAGGGATTACTTCTGCCTTCCGTAGTGAACATTAACCACTGCTGTGCTACACAAATAGGCCTTTTATATTTTATCTGCTTTGATATTTTAAGGAAATGAGAAGTCTTGAAATGACAAAATGCTGGTAATAATGAGGTGAGTTATCACCACATGGTTATTATCAAGAGAATTTTCTTTTTATACTAATGTGTGTTAAAGAAGAGGCATGTTCCTTGTTTGCCTTGGAAGGAAAACCATTCAAGTTTACTCTTGTCAGGTTTCTGAGAAGAATAAAACATTGTTACTGTTTGGGAAGGAGAAATGACCTAGTGGAACCTGGCCCACCAGTTGTCTTCCTGGAAGCCACATGTGATCATGGCTCTTGTTGTGTCTGAGGTTTGTCTAAATTCACCTTCATCCATTGTCGGGTTCAGCTGCTGGTGCTGGCAGTCAGTTCTGTATTCGTTATCTCCAGTAAAGTTGCCTTATTTGCAGCAAAAAAAGAAAAAGTTGGACTTGGGTGTTTTGCAACCAGCATTAGACATTACCTGTAACGCAGGAATTCTTTTGGCAGTGAACTGCAATACTTCTGTGGAAGCTGGTAAACGTGGAAGACACTATTTAGCATCCACTACATCCCTGAGGTAAGGTTGTTTTAAAGAATGTCCCTGTTCATGGCCTGATGTCCTTCCTGCTGTATTTGCTGCTGGACCATAAATGGAAGCTCATGTAGATACAATTGATTGAAAATAGACCATGTACTTAAGTTTTATATGATAACAGCTGCAGATTGAATTAGTAAAATTGCTATTCACTGTGACTTCTGCTTTAATCTTGTTTTCACGTAAAACCTTTCAGTCATGTTTTGTGCATTAGTCAGTGAGTTTTCACTGGAAACAGCCAGGTGCATGAGGACCTTTGTGGTAATGCTGTGCTCCAGAGTTACGAGCACGGAGCTGTCTTTTTGAAGACTCTTGCAACTTCTTCGTTGAGTTTTAAGCATGAAACTACGTTTCTGTCCAGTGCAACTGTGAGCAAACCAACAAGAACCTTTGCAGTGCAGTGTTGCAATGTTGTGTACACTTTAAAGTGTAGTGTTATGCTAAGAAGTAGTGTCACATTACTACTTTGTGGTGTCAGCATACTGCAGAAATAATCACAGTGTATAAATTAACATATGAGCTTTCCAGAATTGCATGTGATGAGTTTTAGTTCAGGCATAGTTAACAACATGGATAAGGTGGCAAAACCTATTTAAATATCTGTGTGTGTATGTCCCTCTCTACTTTTAACACTGAAATGATTGTGTATGCCATGTATAAAGCTTTTGTGCAGTATAGGACTTGTATTAAGCATCTCAGTATGCCCAGCAGCCTTTACAACAAGCAAGAAGAACCTAACTGAAAATAACAAACTTAATCTCTGATAAGGGATTGTTTGAAAAGTTTTTTTCAGAGAAAAAAAAGTCAAATTCATATGAAGCTTGTGCCACTTTTAAGCCTAGCAAAGTAACACATTTGGATTCTAAAGCTAATTGGAAAGATGATTTTATTAATGGTACGAGTGTCAAGAACAAAGACACCTAAAAACTGACAAAAAAGGAGTGCAAATGACTTTATCAAGCTATAAAGGCTTTGTAAAAGTAGACCAGATACTGCATAGCTGGATATGCTACCATAAAGGATCTGAAAAAACTAAAGCAGTAGAAGACCTGAGATTCTTCCAGACGTGTGAAGTAATGCCTCGCATTGTTACAATGGGCAAGGCTGTTTTTCTTGGCTATGATTTAGGAAGGCTTTTGTATGTTATCATCAGTGAATTAGAACTTGAATAACAAATCTTGGACATATCATAATCTGTTTCTGTTGGGGTGGGACAGAAGGGAAAAAGCTTATTGTAAAATAGTTTAAACCTATTTGATGAAAAAATGCGAATAACTTATTTGCTTAGCATCGCTTATTATTTAGGTGGATTTTATGTTGTTGTTGTTGAGTGATCCATAATCATATAGTCTGCTTTAAGAGTTCCTAACTCAATCATACTGCAGCAGTGAGCTCTGTGTACTGTACTGCTTAGTATAGTGTGTCTGCTTTGAGTTCCATATTGAAATGAAGGAACTGAACATGTCGGACTGTGCCATAAAACAAAAATGACTAAGGTAAAATTGATTGCAATGTGTTCTCCATATTGTGTACCTGCCTTAAGAAATTACTCTTCATAGGTCTTTGGAACACAGTGTAACTGTGTTATATATACTTCTATGTCTATATGCATATATGCCTATGTCCACTTACAAATTAATTTTTTTATATGCCGATACGTATCAGAATTTGCTTTCATCTTGCCCTGTGAGTATTCTTTGAAGGTGTGTATGTGAGAGCGTCCAGTGAATGGCTAGTCTTCACGAACGAAGAATCGGGGTAGTAACACCTTGAAGTTAAAACTTCAGGCAGTCATGCTAGGTGGTGTTTGTTAGTTCTCAGTTTAGAAATATGAAAGGTGGAGCATCTTTCAAATAGGGAAACTGATAAGATGGAGATTTTGCAGAAAACAACTTTTGCCTTGTCGGGGTAAAAACTGAGAAGAAGGGAAATTTCTACTATGTGGGGATGAAAGAAATGCAAATTTGTGAGCAAGAGGGATGTGAGAGGTACATGTATTCTCAGATTCAGAATATGGAATACTGGACATAACAGTCATTACTTCTGCTTCTTTTGCTTTTTTATTCTTTTTATTTTTTTTAATGAAGGAAAAAACATCATTTAAGTGAGAATTCTTACATGAACTAGAACCTTTTCATTTATTTTATCACCCATATATCCCTCTGCCGAAACAGACTCAAATTCCTCAGTTTTCCAGCAGCTTGCAATTTCTTACTGATGACCCCACTTGCATCCATTTTTTTATAAAACATAAAACACCTAAACACAAAATTTGCATTCTGATTTGGTAGTATTTTCAATAACTTGAAAAAAATTTTAGTGCATTGGTTTGGAGGAATGAAGTGGCTTGCTGAAACTTCTTTTAAGTAGCTGACAAGACATTCAGTGAATTTCTCTTTAGATGAGCTTCTTAATGCAGGGAGGTTTTGTGGGGCACAGTGGTGTGAGGTCATTCCATAATCATCTTAATTTAGTCCGTTTTGGTCCACTGTGTTTCAGATTCAGAAGCATTTACTTTGTTCTGCTGTGAGTCACTGTGCTTTGTTATGACATTTGCACTGACAGTTATGGGAGAGATGTGCTGAAAGGTGCTAGGCTACATCAACATGTTCAGACTCCCATGTGCTTCTTCCCATTTTTATTAGGATCTCCTCAAAATTGGTTACACACTCTATTTCAAATTGTTCTTTATAACTCAGGTCCGTGACATTGCCTGTGCAACACTCACGAGTCACTGTGCAGCCGGTATGCTAATTGCTACCTTACTGAACCAGCCGTAATGGGCAGCCTTTTTTGTGTGTTAACATTTTGTCTTTGACCATACATTTTGGCTATTGTGTCTTTGGAGTGGATTTTGCTGCCTGCTTCAAGCTTTGCAATGCCTACGTCCAGCACTCTGCACAATGAGACCTAATCCCCAGCTGGGGATCGTCCCTAGAAGTGCAGTACAAATAAAATAAATTTCAACATTTTTTTCTTTTAGCTTGGCCTCATTCAAAAGGGGGTTTGTTGCTATTTCTCAATTCCTATTTAACATACTAGTTTTACAGTGATTTTCTGGCTATTGAAAGCAATTTATTTGGGGAAAACACAATTCAATGTTTTATAGTACTGTATATATGGATTGGGGGGTGATTTTTGGTATCTCTATTCTATGCACTGTACATGCTAATGTATTTGAGAGGTAAGATGTTTGAATTGCTACAGATCTTTAGCTTTGCAAAACGTGGGATCGCTGGGCTAGTCTGCTTGTTTGCTTTCCCATGTTGAAGTAGTAACTGTCTGCCATTACTGTGCCCTGTGGCATTTTAAAAAATAAGAGAACATTTTTGCTACTCTGTATGCCTCACAGAGCAGGAAAAGTAAGACATCATTTAAAGTGGCTATTGTGCAGGAGGTTTCTGGAATGTCTGGCATTGCATGTTCAACTTTGGCATTTTGTCATCAAAAAACTGGAGCACAGCACAAGCTCTCAAATATGCAGTCAGGCCTCTTGAGCTCCTGTAAAAATAAGCTGGCAAACAAATCCCTCTAATAAAATGCTGATACTGGAAAAGATATACAGTCATCACTTCGTTATGCTACTTTTCTCAGCATGTCTCATCTATTTCCGAAAGTAGAAGAGAGAGATGATTACAGTTAAGCAAAAGTCATGATGAGGTGAAATCCTGGCTTTGCTGAGACAGGGAACAGCTCAATCACTGGGTCAACCTTTGAGCCATGAAATGTCCCAGTGGCCTGGCCAGGTCATTGGTTTCAATGGCCATTAACTTCCTTTTAGTCATGGCAGTTGTTTCTTCTCTCTTTGTGCTCTTATGATGGTCATTGTTTAGCAGAGTACATGGGGCTTATGATTTTTGGTTCGGGCTTTTAATGACTCTGTAGCCGTTTAAAATACCCTCCCTGAAGCCTCCCAGGGGTTGAGTGCACTGGTGAGACAAGAGGAGGCTTCTGGTATTAGGAGCATGTGGCATTGGGCTGCAATTGATAACCTGGGCAGTGAGGGTGGTGACAGGGCTGCAGTTTGGGCTTTCTTTGTTTGCTGGTACTGTTATTTTTCCTATCAGTTTTTCTCAGGAGGGTCCATTTAGAATATTTTACTCAACATATTTTCTCATTCCAAATCTGTGTAGCTACTAGTCATACTTACATTTTCTTAATTATTGTGTGTTCTTTCCTTCAAAAAGAACTACATGGTCTTAATATGTACTGTGTGGGATGCTTGTGTAGGAAAGTTAAGGAAGAAACAGGAGTAATGACAGCCTGGAAAGGAAAAGTGTCAGAATATTTGGTTATTTAATTCATAGGGAGCCCCTGGTGGTCTAGAGGGTTAAGGCACTGCACTGTCACCGCAGAGACCTGGGTTCGATTCCCGGTCAGGGCCACTCCCTGGGCAGATGGAGCTCGTTAGCCCTGTAAGGCAATCCATCTACGTCCTGAGGACCTCGCTGCCACCGTCCAAGCTCGCTTGGCCCCGGCAGATGAACCTCAGGATTAAAGGGTGGGCTCAGTTCCGCGCACACTGTGTCTCACCTAAAAAATCCAGTGCACAGGCTGGAAGGTGGAAAGACCTTCCCTGGTTCTTCATTCGCGAAGACTGGCCATTACATTACAGTCCTGGTTAAACAACAAGAAATCATTCTCTCTCTTTAGAGATAATAATGACAGTGGAACTGTTTTGAATACAAATAAAAGGTGAAGGTAAAGAAACTTGCTTTAAAGCAAACATTTTGGCAGTGCTGAAAATTATAACTTCTAGTGGTGTTACAGAAATTACAGTATCTTTCCTGTCATACCACACTGGCATATGGGAGCCTGGATTCAGAAAAATACTGGTGTGACAATCAATATAACGTGGTAGAGGGGGCGTGTATGAACAGACCATGTGTGTCAGCCCAGGTGCACTAACAAAGCTACCTTCCAAATACTCTTGTATGTCACAGTGACCAAGTAAGTTCTGAATAAAGCAAGTTTTTATAAAACTACATATCTTCTTTTCTGTTTCCAAATGAATCACTTTTGTAGTGCTCTCCCAGAAGGAGCCCGTGGGCACCTGGCAGACTAAGGGTGTTGAATGAAGGCAGGACATGACAAATAGTCTTCTTTCCTCATTCAGAGAGTAATACTTATTAAACTGCACAGCTTTAAATAAGGAAGAAATAGTACTTGTGATCATCTGTAGTGGCAGTCATATCTTTTTTCTTTGTGTTGTTCAAATCTTGGGCAAATGATTATAAGCAGATTGCATGTTTCTGAAGCAACTCTGACCACATACTGTTTTGCCTCTTCAGTTTTGAAAAATCTAAAAAAAAAGTGCCCTATCAGAAAAATACTATTATCAGGTCTCTAAGCAGTAATGTGTTTTAATAGAGGGGAGAATAACTGTTTGGTTATTTGTGGCTTCTTTCTTGCTAAATTCAGTACCTGTTTTGTACCAGGAGATTAAACAGCACAGTTTGTATGTGGTCTATGCTGCTCATATAAGCAAGTCCAGGGATGTTTTTAAAACTTTTATCTTTTTTATGGTTCTTGAGCATGGCTGTCTAAAGCTTATCAGAGAACAGTATGTCCTGTGTGCTGCACTCTCATCCTCACATCTTGGAATTGTTCTGGGTGTGCATAAACACCTCCTCTCTCACCTTTCATGTCTTCTCTTGTGCAAGTGGCTTTTGAGACCAGCTTTCCTCTTCCTGACTTCTGGAACGGCCTTTAGCATTTGGAACAGGGACCAGAACTCAATCTGCAAAGCTCTGTTAAATGAAATTTCCAATGGGCATCCAAAGATTGTGACCCTGTATTTGTGGTAATGGCCAGATATTACCCTTAGTCCTTTGTGGACAAGATTCTAGTATCCCAGCTGTGTTTGCAGGGTTGGGGGAGAAATGGACCCATTCCTTTGGGTCCCAAAGCTCTTGCAGAGCTTCAGGTTGTTGGACACGTACTGCCATTGGAAAATTGTTAGGGTCTGTGAAAAGAAATTCTTCAAGTTAGACACTTTAAAAACTCAAATAGACTGGTTTGGGCTTGTTAGCAATGGGTAAGATGAAACACAGACATTTCTAACATTTTGACTCCCTTTATTCTCTCTGTAGGAACCCAGCAGGCAAGATATAAAGTGATTTGGAAATTTCTGTGTTGAGTTCCTAGGACAGCTGAGTCAGCTCCACAATTTCTCATGGCTGTGTTTTTAGCTGTTACATAGATGGTGATAGGACTGTGGACTGCCAGTGATGATAAAAACAAATATATATTTGTGGCAATTAGACAGTGATGTATCTAGAGCTAAGCAGTACTGCTGTTGGCAAGATTACAAGAGCTGGGTTGTTTGGAAATTTAGTGTTCTCATTGTGGCTATTATAGGGCAAAACTGAAAGCTAATAAAACTGAAGGCAGGCCATATCAACAGACCAATTAAACACAGTGTGTATCATGGATACAGATGGTTGTGAGCTATACTGCTTACACAGCAATCATTATTTTTGACCTTTCACTGTGAACTCTCTTGATTCCCCAACACTTTTTCATGCAGGATAGCCTGCTAGAGAAAATGCTACCAGACATGACTTCATATAGTCCCTGACTTTAGTTGGATTTCTGCATTCATGATTTAAATGAACTTGGTTTTACTGGAGGGATGTAGAGGACAAAAGAAGCCAACTTTTCCTTTCTCTGTTTTTCACTGTGTAGATCATCTAAAAAAATGAAAATGTGGCTTTCCCAAAAAGATTCCTTTTTCCCATTGGTTTCATTACTAAAATGGAGCTTGGGTGGATGATTATTGTATGTGGTTGAGTGGCATTTGCTTTAATTCTGTATTTGCAGGTGGCACTGTCTTTTCTGCCAGGAGACAGGAGAAAGTCTAAGGACTTTATCTATTAATGACACAGGCCTGAAACAACAGCAAGGTAGCTCAGTTTGGAACCACAAGGCTGTTGAAACACAGATTACTTTAAACAACGAGATTCAAAACAAACTTCTCTCTGTCTCCTCAGTGCCTGACCAATTTCTAATAAAGCCAAGCTTCAGCTCTTCTTTTGTTCTGTTCGCATAGAGGCTTGTTGCATGATGCAGATGCAAAGGTAATACCTGTTTAGCTTCACTTTGACATTTCCATTGATATTAGACTCAGTATAATCTTGCATCAGAAAAATGGATTCAAACCTGTGCGGGACCTTATCTTGCAGTAGCAACCTGCTGGTGAGGAGGATTCTTAGTTGCTATGAATTTAGGAGAAAATGCATGGACTTGGAGCTTTTGTTGAATGCTTTTTTCATGCATCACAACTTCTTGCTGCAAATAAACTCAGCCAGATACCAGTTGAGAAGGTCGATACGGTCCTATACACCAAATCATGGCAAAACCCAAATATTGACCAACCAACAGCTGGCCTGGCATCCTTCTTTACAATGTTTTTTCTCTCTGTGTTCAGTGGAATATGCAATTCTTTTATTGCTGTTAGTGAGGTACCTTTAAATGACATTAAACAACGTTCTTGAAAAACACAAGTAATGTATTGGATTTTCATAATTTCTTGCTAAATATCTTAGTTAAACTATTGCTATATCCTGTACCTTTTTCTTTATGATTTTTTTTTTTAATATCTTGGTAACCAGACCTAGTAATAAGTAACAAATAAAATTACGATACACAAATTTCAGTTCTTAAAGCTCACTTAAATATAAATGAAAGGTAATCTTGTGCCTCTAATTTTTGTCCTACTGAAGTCCCAACTCTTTCCATCAACTAAAATCATGGTCTCACCTCCAGAAATATACCTTAATATTAAAAAACATGCATCTCTACATTTTAGGATCAAACTGATTGCTATAATAACTTTTTTCTCCCCTGTCTCACATGCTTTTTCTTCTGAATTGAACTGTATTCTTTTATCAGAACTTCCTCATAGGTACCCATATTACATGATCAAGTCACTTTTTCATATTCTTTTGAATAAAGCCTGCAGGGAGAACTTCTCTGGCATCATCCATAATTCAGAATTTTATAGCTCTTTTCTGAGTGTGCTGAAGTTTTTCAACATTACCTTTGAAATACACACACACCAGAACTAACCTTGCATTATTTTATGCTCCTGTCAGAGCCATATAGAGGAGTAATGCTGCTTTCCTACTGTTATTTTGAATTCCCTTCATATATTGTATTCATTGGCTGCAGCATATCATTGGGAGTCCATGGCCTGTTGTTGCTTCATGTTTTTTAAACCATTATCCTAAAGTTTGTCATTTGTCAGTGGCAGAAATAGAAAAGGTTTCACAAATTTCCTGAACTTAATAATGCAATGGCAGGACATATCAATGATCATATAATAAGTAATGTAATTTATGATTTCTGTAAGGTTTTTGACAGTTGTCACATTCAATAAACAATTATAGGTCTGCAATATCCCTGTAGATTGGGGAACTGTGCTTTATTTTGAAGTGGGGAAACTGAGGCCCAAATTTGTCACTGGCCAGTGTTTCTATACCTGTACTGAACCTGAGTCCATGACCCATTAATTCATCCTTCTTGGGCTGCCTAGGAGAATAAGTGTTTTATAGTTAGTGTCACCCCACCATGATGTTATTCTGAAAGTGCTTCCTTATATGTGGGAGTCATACCTGTTTTTAGGGCAGTCCTGTGCAGGCACCAGTGGCCCCTTTCCAGTGCATGAAATGCACCATGGCAGCATGAATTTCATTGTACAGCAAGTCTGCATTCCTTGGCACATAGAGCAGGATAATACTGCTGGTGTCCAGACCTACTGTTTTCATAGTGCTACATTTCCTCACTAATGGCTTACGAGGCAAATGTTACATATTCTCTTTTTATCTCATTATTGATAGAGCAGTGTTAGAGTTACGAAACTATTTTTTTTTCCTTTTTTGAAAAATAAGATCAAGCAGCAGAAGATGAAGGCTTTCAAGTGTACACTTATGAGTTTGTTCACAACGGCTGTTTTGTCTCCTGTGGTTCATTCCTGACACTTCTTCAACTCAGCATCCCCGGATCAGTAGAGCCTGCTGTGCTCCAGCGCCTGAGCTCCTGCAACACCTCTGTGTCCTCACTGAACAAATTTGAGAGTTGTCAAACCTGACAGATAGATGGTCTCCAACCCTTAGAAGTCCTGTCAAATATACTAAAGCATCTTTTATGGTGGTGAACAGACACTGAGTGCTTCAAAGGACTTCCTCGATCTTGCTGCTTCTTTTTTTCCTCTGCTATTAAAGATATGGGGCTGAGGTCAAGTTTAGTATGGGACCTTTTGCATCACAGAAACTTTTGTACTGAAATCAAAAGTTCACCTAGTACTTACACTAAAAGAATAACTGTTTTAGGAACTTGGGGTACTTTTTTTGGGCCCAGATACTGTTCATCTCCTGGGGAGCAGGTTGTCCTCTTTGCAGTATGTGTATTTTACTCCTTTTTGTACCTGCAGAGGGTTTTTTGCTTCAGTGTACTTGATGCTTTTACCTTTCTCTGATCACTCACTATTGCTGTAGCAAAGGACTCCTTGGGATGTTCCTTGTTCTGCTTAAGAGACCAGTTGCTCCTCTGACCACACGTGTTTTCTTGGAGCCCATTTCAGACTGAAAGCCCTTGTCTCATCTGAAAGGTGATTGTCCATTTCTCCCCTTCCTGGTCCCCTGATGACAGTCAGATGTACCTACAGCCTGCATTAGTTTTCATGCCTGCCCTTTCTTGAAACAAAGGCAGAAGATGACAGGACCTGTTCAGGCAGCTGGAGCTGGAAAAGATGCTGATGCCGATCCTGGAGAAGTTAAGGCATCCTGGTCAGAGAGGTCTTCCTATGAGCTTTCCTCACTGATGCTTCAATGGTGCAAAGCAGAATGAGCCTTGCTGCCTGCCCTACTCCTCATGGCACGGCCTGCTGCTGTCCACGGGCAGAGGCAAGGATTTTCTTGGATCAGGAAAGTGTGGGAGAATCCGACACGGCTTTCTGAGCCTGGCTGTCTGCCTCCCCTTTGTTGCACACGGCAGCCTGCCACTCTAGGGCAAGCCTTGCCACCTCATGCAACCCCCAGGCTGAATTGTCCAATGTCCCATTTGCTAAGAGGAGGGAAGAGGCTTTTTTAATTAATACATTGGGGCTGTGTTTTTGTTCTTCAGAACATGCATCAATGTCTAGAAACCAGGATCCTGTCCAAAATCTTAAATTACTGCCTTGACAGAGCCCTCATCCTTGCCCAGTGGTCAGGCCCTTAGCTCAGCAGGTCCAATGTTAAATGGGCCCCCCGGGTCAGGAGCCAAGTTGGGATCTTGTCTTCTGCTGTCTGGAGAGCCAGGGATCCACCACTACAAGACACAACCAAAGAAGATGGTCCCGAGCATTTTGCTTAGGGAGTGTTTGTTTACCTGCCTTCCTGCCATATATCCATGATCATAAGGTTCTTAATTTTTTAATTTTAAGTGTAATTACCGGAGTTATTCTAAGTCATCTTATCTTTAGCCAGTGCCCAAGCATTGCAGAGGGGAATGACACTTGCTGTGTGGCCCCTTCATGCTAGTATTCACTGCCACGCTGCTATGTCATTAACCAGTGTTTGTTTTAAATGTCTGAAGTCCAGGGCTATGGTGGTATGTTAACCCACCACCTCTGTGTAGTCTGGAAATGTTAACACTATAAATTATTATAAACAAAGTGCCATTGGGGGGAGCATATATATTGTGGTTATTTAAATAGTCATATAGATTTCTGCCTTAGTTTAGTGTTTGTAGAATGTATGCATGATCAGAGAATACTCCACAGTTCACTGAAGAACAAAGGTATATTTAACAGAAGATGTGTTTCTACTGAATATATGCTTTTTAAATTAAGATTTTAGCTTAAAAAAATAATTTTAGCTGCTTCATCTGCTTTCCATATGTAGCTATTTCAGCTAAAATGCATTGTTAAAGGTTTAATTGAATCAGGTCATTGTATAAATACAGAATTTCTGTTTATGTACACTTCTCATTCTGATAGCTTCCAAAAAACAGCTAAGTGACCATTAGAATAACTTTACAAGAAAAGGTTTTTAGTTTATGAGATGTAAGTTCTCCTACATAAAATACAACATGCTGGAACTAATTTTCATTGCATGGTTATGGTTAATGGTTAAAAATTTTCAGTCTGTGCAGAACCATTTCCATACCACTGATCCATCTGTTTTAAAGAGACCTTGTCTTGAATAATACATGATATTTGGTCATTGAGGAGGAACTCCCATGGTCCAGTGTATGCTCAGTGCATCCTTGAAATTTAGTTCTTGGTTTTGAAAGGTTCAGTGTTTCAGTCTCTGGGCATCTTTAGCCCTCAGTGAATACTTTGTCATAGTAGATAAGGTGCATGTCAAGTAAACTGCTATAGTTTCCAACCACAGCCACGAAGAACAAAGTGGGTTAAGGCTGGAACCTAAAATTTCTAGGCAGAAGTAATAAAGCTTTTCTTTGTTGAGGTTTTAGATGTTGCTTTGTTCTCATATGCCCCAGTGAAAAAAATGTTTCTTTTAAAAAGTATTTTACAGACGCTTAATCTTGGTTGTGTCTAATGCCTTTCAATATTTTTAAAAGAAATTCCAAGTAGATGAGTTATTTATGTGTTTAGCTTTTATTTTCCTTTATGTCTTTTAATAGATTCCAGATCTCATCCATACTGTAATGGCTTCTGTGTTACGGAGCAACACAATTTACTGAGTTAAATATCCATTTTTCTTGCCTCTCTGACATGAAAGTGCCATCGACTTATACAATAAATTGTTAATATATTTGTAAGCTTGGAAGTCCATCTTGTCCCCCTCACTGACTGCGCACAGGCTTCACCAGACATGAGGAGACCCCAGTGCACTTCAGCACACCTGGAAGCATCATGTTATTCCTAGCATTCAGGTGAACATGCTTGGAAGACATTATGATTAAAGACTGTAAATGGAGAACTGTTCAGGCTTGAATTCTGTGTAAATTGCTTCCCTCAGCCAACATGTTGAAGCACATGTAGAGTGCTTATAGACTTGTCTGAGACATGGGGTATGCAGATGGAATATGTAAGGTGATGGAAAAACGAAGAGATAACCCAAACTGCTGTGTTTGCCTCCACCCTCCCCATCCTCTCTTCCATGCACATTTCTTTCTTTTCTTTCTCTTTTTTTCCTTATGCCTGGATTTATTTGAATTTCTGGGGAGAGCAGGTGTTTAGGGGACAGAACAGCACAAGGAATGGGGCTGAGCTTTTAGCATCTTGGAATTGCCACCATGAATCCCTGATTTATTTATTTATTTATTGTTTTATGAGACTACAAGCTCCAGGAATTGAAGCATTCTGCACTCAAGAATTATTCCATAGAAAATGTGAGGGAACCTATGATTAAATATTTGTGCACAGATAGCAGTATTGGAAGAATAAATTTGGTGCCAGTCTCTCCAGAAGTGGTTGAAAACCGTAAATCATGAAACGAATAGATAATCACAGATATAACAAACTGTAGCTGCATCTGCTGATTATTTTCTCCTCAACCTCTCGTGTACAATTAAGAATTCAGATGTAACAGCTGGGAATGATTTTCAAATGTTGATCTGAAGCAGAAAGTTCTATTCAGAAACTTTCAGCAGTTCTTTTATCTTCCCCATTCATTATTTTTTTCTGGAACAGGTTAAAAAAGATAGTACTTGACCTGCTCTGCACTGAGATAGAAAAAAGATCATTATAAACTGAGATATGGATTTATTGTTAATGATCCATCTTCTAATGTGACTGAGTTCAACAGCAAACAGACTGAATATCTGTCAACAGGCTAAACTTTCTTTAGTCGAGAAACTTTATCTGTTAATATTTTATTTTCCTAGTTCAGCAGGGAGACATTTTTCAAAGGTTTCTTGTTGATAATTGTGGCAAAGAATTTAAGGTAAAAAGCTCAAAGTGAGTGTCTGTCAGATTAAAGGTAGAGACAATACACAAGTGAAAACTATAAAAACATTGAGTGTAGATACTAATGTAATCATACATCATTATATACACTGATGAGTATGGAGTTCAATGTATAAATATATTAATATGCTGAACAGGCATATTAATGGTCTGTGTGGACCATGTCTACCTGTAAAATTACTACAGGAAGATCTCACATCTGCCACTGTGCTCTACATGCACCTGAATTCAAAGCATTTGGCATTTAGGGTGTCAAAAGCAGCAGTTCCAGCTTTGGAACACATTGTTTATTTGTTTAAGTCTTGCAATTTTTTTGTATTCTGCCAGTAAAATCTCTGGTTTTAATGGTCCAGCAAGCAGGTAAGGAACCAATTACCTGAATATGTATGCACATGCATTTACACACTTCCTTTGCAACAACACATACTTGGAGATCTTTCCCTAGTCTAGTAAAGTGAGCTGTGCATCTTTGTTGATGTGGTAGAGGATTATTGTGACGAACCTGGTTAATTAACTAGTCCTTCTAGAAATGGAAAAAAGAAGAATTGCGTTTCTGGTAGAGGTATGTCCTCATAAGGCACTTAGTGCAAGTCTATTTATTCTCATTTAACACATTCAGTTTTGGTGCACGTTTTACCTTCAAATGTCTTCTCTTCTGTTATCTGTTACTTTTGTTTGGGCATTTCCAATTTCTTTGCAGGGAAGCAGCATATTTTATTTTTTATCAAACATTCAAGTCTTAACAGTATTGTTTGCAGATCAGGTTCAGGAAACATGTCTGATCACCCTACACAGATGTGTCATGTTCTGCATTTCTGAAAGATAACCTGCATTGTCAGCCAAAGAATCAGTACTCTTTAGACCCAATATTCTACTACTTATCTTTCTCCTTATTTTTTGTATGCTTAGTTGCTTGGGGTTTCTTAGTTTTATTTTATTTCATTACAGAAGTATGCCCATACCTAAGTGTTTTGATTTTTTTCTTCCTTTGTTCCATTCTTAAGGCACAGAATTATGCCCCTTTCTCTAAGTTGGTCTTGTCCTCTTGGTATCTCGTCTAAGGAGTTTACTTATCTTGACTGCTGTTTAGGTTAGGGAGTTTTCTTCCTACAGTCTTTAGGATTTGACTTTTTTTTAGTGATAGAGACATAACATTTTTTTACTTAATTTTACTAGTTGAACATTGAAAATAAAAAGACTATTTCAATATTAATCAAAACTCCCAATATACCAGAAAATTTACATAGAATGGAGGAGCTGTAATCAACTCCACTTAGTTTTTTAGGCTGGTGACATGAATTTTTAGTGCATCCAGTAATTATGAGAAGTTTTACTCATGATAAACTGTGGTATTTTCTGGGGCTTCAGCTTGAAGAAAACACTAAAATCAGCTAGTGGGATAAATTTGCAAACTGTACAACATAGGGAAATAGTCAACAATGTTCTTAGTACAAAATGATCTGCATGAACTGATTAACTCAAAGCAATAAAGCAATTTTCAGTGCAGCCAGATGTCACGACGTACATGCAGGAGCAAACACCATGGGCCATGCAAGATCCTGAGGACTCGGGCTTAGGAAGCGCTGACCTCAGAAGAAATTGAGAGCTGTTTTAGATATTTAACCATAACTGATCTCTTGATATGAGGCACGGCATTGGGATTTGTAGGACCAGGGGACGCTTGAGTAATGAGAGGAAGATGGCACTGCTTACCCAACTGAAATTGAAGGAATTACTCCTAGAAGGTTTTTTCTAGTTCTGCTTTCCCCAATTTCAGAAGAGCATTAATTGTGCAGACCCAGAGAAACCACCTAGTTAATAGCCTGAAGAGATTATTCATCAGAGTAAGCAGTATTTCCCAACTTTAGTCAAGATCCAAACATCTTGAAATCAAGACAAGATGCACACTCTTTGGAGTTCCTGTTTTTACATGAGGAAAACTATCCACTGGAATAGGTGTTTGTTGGCTTTTTTGGTTTGGTTTGTTTTGGTTTTGTAATATGTGCTTTATTCTAACAGAAATTAATTTGTATTAGCCCCATTGCCTGTGTTCAGACTAGTAGGTTCCTCTTAAATAATCCTCGTTTGTGAGTTTTAATTTTCAGGAGTAATGTGAGCATTTCTACTTTTCATCTCTTTGAACAATAAGAAAATTTATAATAGCAGGTTGTGGGATACTAGCTTTTCTGCTTTTCTGTGTTACTTGGAGATGAAATCTTTCCAATAATAGGGTAGCAGACTGGAGAAATAGTCATATGAACAAAGAACTGTTGAACCCTTTGAATTAAAATAAAAGCAGTGCTGCTCTCCATCTTAATCAATAGAAGGGGCTGTTTGGGCCATGGGGTTTTTATATTTCTTTTTTGTTTACAGATTTACAAAGAGAATTTTCAAAAGTTGTCTTCAGGTCTTCCTTCAGAACATGGCTGCAATATAATTGCAAGATATGTGTTGGGGAAGAGGGAGTGCGTAAAAAAAGAGAGTAGCAATGATGGTTTTCAAATAATATATTTCATACAGCAGGAAGGAAGTGATTACCAAAAGGTTAGCCCAGATTATTATTCATAAGTTTTCTAAGCTTTTAAACAAATCGTTGTGCAAATGTTCACAACCTCATCATTTTCCCTCTCTCAGAAGGTGTTCAGATCCCCACATGTGCGATAGATCAAGTGTACTTCCAAAAATAGGCATGTTGTTTGTGCTTGCAGTTGCAGATGATCTTATTATGACAACAGAGTTTCTGCAAGGAGTTATCTGTGGGCTGTGTGGATCCTTTCTCACTTCAGTTCCCCTTACAGCTGGGAGCTGCTACTGTACTGTAGAACAACTCTCTCCTTTTTGGGCGCCGTGCTTTGGTTTCAAAGCCAAATGCAATTAAGTCATCCTGATTAGATCACTAGAGCCTTCAGTGAAATCTGCTCAGTAACATGCCTGAACTTTTGCTGTGGTTCCAAATGAATAATTTTTTGGTATTTGACTTTGCTTTGAAATGTGGAGTGCTCTTTGCCCAAAGGGGTATCTGGTTTTGTATAAACATGGAAGGTTTCAGACCATTTGAGGGACACAGTGCAGAATGATTCAGCTGTGCTGAAGATCTGAAGTATTTCAGCAATATCATTAACAGTGTGTTCTGTATCTGCTTCATCCTGTTAAAAATTTTACAAGAGGCCTCCTTACAAACACTCCTGGAAGAGCTCACCAGGCAGAAGTAGCTGAGACCCCTCCATCCTGTGTAACTGCTGCGTGTGACCCCGGGTACGTTCAGCACCGGGCATAAAGTTTTTAAGGGCATGTCCCTCCCCAGACCCATTGCTCCTGTGGTGCACCATGTGCCTCTGGAGTGGTACCTGAGTGTTGCAAAGTATTGAACATTGGATATTGAATATTCTCAGTGACAAAGCTGGCATGAGGGCATTATTTACCAGCAAAGGTGAATCCTTAGAGAAAATAGCAATTCACTTTCAAAATTCTGATCCCTTTCACATGCCATGTGCCACTGAGCTATTTTCTGTAGCAAGACTCAGCCTTTATTACAGTGGTCTGTGGGAATGCACAGCCACCAGATGCATGTGACATGTTTACTTTGCATGTCTTCACAGTATCATAGGGGTAAGACATGGCCATAAGAATCACCAGCTGTAGAAAATAGAGGTAGGAGTGTAAAGGTAATAGTGAATGATGAAAATGCAGATATGAAACTGGGAAGACAAAATATACAGAAGAAATCCCCTAAACATCTGACACTGCCAGCTGTGCCTCCACCTACTTGAAAGTAGTTGGAGGTTTCTTGTGAGCACTCTGACTCTGGTTTTGTTTGTTTGTTTTCAATGCTAGAAATTCAGAGAGATTTATTGCAGGAATAATCACTGCTTGACATGAGTTAGGCTAGCAGAATTTGACTGCTTGACAATATTGGAGAACCAAAACATGTCTCTGTTTGAGTTCAGGTATATTGTTCTTAGTACCTAGTCTCTGTTTTAGCAAATAGTATGCAGTTGTTGTTTTCTTCTATAAGATCTGAATATTTACTGGCAGATTGGGGCTGTCTTGTTTGGTTCTGGGTGAGGCAAGCAGTTACAGCTGAAGTATAAATAGTCTGATGGAATCTACATGCTTTATTTAGCAAGTAATTTAAGGTATATTAGTGTGGACCTCTTTGTCAGAAACTCAATAGCCAGTGAAAATTGTAAGTGAAGGCTGTAGGGCACATTATTTCTTTTATTCTCCATGACATCAAACTAATAATTGATAGTTAACACCATTCTGGTGACTCTTCTCATAGAAGCCAGACTGTTAAAGCTACTAATTTTCAGAGTTCCAAGCTTTTGATTGCAGTTTATAGAAATACAACATTAATGCTTCACACTTTGCATCAGCTCTCTGTCACTGAATTCAACTATATGAATAGCTGACTTCTTCCTTCCAGCAAGATGTGTTCTCACAGTAAGCATTTTTGTGTGCTCCTCTGAACCACTCCAGTGAACATAAGAAAATCAAGAAAAGGAATGATAGCCTGAAACATAGTTGGCAAACATTTTATACTTTAATACTGAAATGTGTTTCTTTTGTCAGTAAATTTACTAAAATTCCTTTTTTTTTTTTTTTTTTTTTTTTTTTTTTTTTTTTTTTTTTTTTTTTTT
>NW_020955623.1:260954-276455 GCF_003031625.1 Empidonax traillii | reverse complement strand
AAATAATATATTTCATACAGCAGGAAGGAAGTGATTACCAAAAGGTTAGCCCAGATTATTATTCATAAGTTTTCTAAGCTTTTAAACAAATCGTTGTGCAAATGTTCACAACCTCATCATTTTCCCTCTCTCAGAAGGTGTTCAGATCCCCACATGTGCGATAGATCAAGTGTACTTCCAAAAATAGGCGTGTTGTTTGTGCTTGCAGTTGCAGATGATCTTATTATGACAACAGAGTTTCTGCAAGGAGTTATCTGTGGGCCGTGTGGATCCTTTCTCACTTCAGTTCCCCTTACAGCTGGGAGCTGCTACTGTACTGTAGAACAACTCTCTCCTTTTTGGGTGCCGTGCTTTGGTTTCAAAGCCAAATGCAATTAAGTCATCCTGATTAGATCACTAGAGCCTTCAGTGAAATCTGCTCAGTAACATGCCTGAACTTTTGCTGTGGTTCCAAATGAATAATTTTTTGGTATTTGACTTTGCTTTGAAATGTGGAGTGCTCTTTGCCCAAAGGGGTATCTGGTTTTGTATAAACATGGAAGGTTTCAGACCATTTGAGGGACACAGTGCAGAATAATTCAGCTGTGCTGAAGATCTGAAGTATTTCAGCAATATCATTAACAGTGTGTTCTGTATCTGCTTCATCCTGTTAAAAATTTTACAAGAGGCCTCCTTACAAACACTCCTGGAAGAGCTCACCAGGCAGAAGTAGCTGAGACCCCTCCATCCTGTGTAACTGCTGCGTGTGACCCCGGGTACGTTCAGCACCGGGCATAAAGTTTTTAAGGGCATGTCCCTCCCCAGACCCATTGCTCCTGTGGTGCACCATGTGCCTCTGGAGTGGTACCTGAGTGTTGCAAAGTATTGAACATTGGATATTGAATATTCTCAGTGACAAAGCTGGCATGAGGGCATTATTTACCAGCAAAGGTGAATCCTTAGGGAGAAAATAGCAATTCACTTTCAAAATTCTGATCCCTTTCACATGCCATGTGCCACTGAGCTATTTTCTGTAGCAAGACTCAGCCTTTATTACAGTGGTCTGTGGGAATGCACAGCCACCAGATGCATGTGACATGTTTACTTTGCATGTCTTCACAGTATCATAGGGGTAAGACATGGCCATAAGAATCACCAGCTGTAGAAAATAGAGGTAGGAGTGTAAAGGTAATAGTGAATGATGAAAATGCAGATATGAAACTGGGAAGACAAAATATACAGAAGAAATCCCCTAAACATCTGACACTGCCAGCTGTGCCTCCACCTACTTGAAAGTAGTTGGAGGTTTCTTGTGAGCGCTCTGACTCTGGTTTTGTTTGTTTGTTTTCAATGCTAGAAATTCAGAGAGATTTATTGCAGGAATAATCACTGCTTGACATGAGTTAGGCTAGCAGAATTTGACTGCTTGACAATATTTGAGAACCAAAACATGTCTCTGTTTGAGTTCAGGTATATTGTTCTTAGTACCTAGTCTCTGTTTTAGCAAATAGTATGCAGTTGTTGTTTTCTTCTATAAGATCTGAATATTTACTGGCAGATTGGGGCTGTCGTGTTTGGTTCTGGGTGAGGCAAGCAGTTACAGCTGAAGTATAAATAGTCTGATGGGATCTACATGCTTTACTTAGCAAGTAATTTAAGGTATATTAGTGTGGACCTCTTTGTCAGAAACTCAACAGCCAGTGAAAATTGTAAGTGAAGGCTGTAGGGCACATTATTTCTTTTATTCTCCATGACATCAAACTAATAATTGATAGTTAACACCATTCTGGTGACTCTTCTCATAGAAGCCAGACTGTTAAAGCTACTAATTTTCAGAGTTCCAAGCTTTTGTTTGCAGTTTATAGAAATACAACATTAATGCTTCAGACTTTGCATCAGCTCTCTGTCACTGAGTTCAACTATATGAATAGCTGACTTCTTCCTTCCAGCAAGATGTGTTCTCACAGTAAGCATTTTTGTGTGCTCCTCTGAACCACTCCAGTGAACATAAGAAAATCAAGAAAAGGAATGATAGCCTGAAACATAGTTGGCAAACATTTTATACTTTAATACTGAAATGTGTTTCTTTTGTCAGTAAATTTACTAAAATTCTTTTTTTTTTTTTTTTTTTTGAAAGTACAGTGCCTTAGGAAAGCTATAGTACTTGCTAGGGAGGTCATGTTTATTAACCAGAAAATAGTAATTGGAAAAGAGATGAAACATGGTCTGTTACTTTGGAAATTATTCTTTGAATTGGCCAGTTTCCAACTGAAAAGAGGTCTAGAAGGATTTTGTCCTATTTCTGCCTCTTTAGTTTTGGGTTTTTTCCCACTAGCACACCGATAAAAGGTTTCTTGTGAGGCTTCTATTTTTCCAATAGACAGAGGAAATCTAAATTGCCTCTGGGTTTTTTCTTAGTTCTAATGAGTTAAGCCTAGTCCGGAAAGAATATACACAAAATGGAGAGATGCAATTTGGACATGTGTTTTGCTGTTAATACAGGATGTTGTGAAATAGCAGATTCAGGCATTAGGAATGCAGCACTTTGAGGTGGTAGGTTGTGACTGTACTTGCAGTAATTTGCATAACATTTTCTGCAGGTATTTATCAGTTTACTTTTATTGCTATTTCACTTCCCATGATAAAGAAACGGAAGACCCCCTTTGCAAACTATGCTGGCCAAAGGAAGTGTTGCCCTTCTTGATCCCACTATTCCATACCCACTAGAAAGACTTTTCCATTTACAGTTTTCCCTTTTTTGTGCTGCATCAGTTTTGACTGTGGAAGAGATGCACTTTATCTTACCCAAAAAGATCAGATATGTGGAAAAATTTTTCCAGTGCTTTAGTATCTTGTGATGGACTTTTAAAATACTACTTTATTATTGCTTTCAGCCAAAAAGGCAAATATTAAAAGCACTCAGGTAATGCCAGATAATTCATAAGGCATATGTGAATGCTAGGTATAGTCAGTCAGAAGCAGATGTTCCTGACCCACTGATGGTCTGTGGCAGTCGAGAGAGAGAGAGAGAGAGAGTGTCATGTGAATGACTTTTCTTCTTCTTGCATGTGAATTAAATGAAACTTAATCTATTCCATATATTGCCATATAGTTTCCCCCCCATAAGCAATGACAGCATTTGATGCAGCAATGCATGCAAGTGCAATTGAGGTGCCATCACAGGGGCCACGACTGAAGAGCTGCTGTGTCCTTGTTTCACTTGGTGACCTGCCCTGCACCAAAATGTATCAATATAGCTTGAGAGCTAGTAAAAATTGCTGCTTGGGGATCTGCCCACAGATTTAAACATATGCAGGTCTAAAGGTAACACCTGGCAGCTGAAGGGTGTGTGGCTGAAGCTCAGCTCCCCCACTGCTGGTACCTCCTTCAAACTGCCCGGTGTGAGGCAATTTAGGAGAGATCTGTAGCCAACTTAACTTATCTGAGCCATAACATGGCTTTTATGGCCTCTGCTTCAAGGAGCTGAGGATGTTCAAAGTGGCTGATAGCTGCTTGCCTCATCATCCCTGCAGCTGAAATCAGGCATATCCCACCCATGAATGTGTGGTCCAGAGTTTGAGGGCTCATCTGAAAATCGTTTTTTTCACTCTGTAAGGGTTAAACATTTGGTAGGGGATTTTTGTTTGTTTGTTTGCTTCCTTGGAGTATACACTTGACAAAGTAACAGGAGTTTGCAAACTGTTTTACCTGTTACTTGGGCCTTGTTAACACACCTTTCTCAGTCCTCACGCAGTAAATACTGCAGCTGGAGTTGCAGATTTTAATAAGCAGGTATCTGTCGTAGCTCCTCAGAAGAAAGGTCTCAAAGGGTAAGTACTGTTTTGTTCCCCCTCCTCCCCCTCCCCATTCTAAATGCTATCTAAAAAGGATTTATTCTAGACCATATCTTACCATTTTTTTTAGTATTTACTAAGCCATAAAAAGAGAGTTGCCCATGTTCACAATAGTTTTTGTTCCAAGTTTCCTTGAAGTATTTCATGCAGGCTCTGTTAACTAGATTGAAAGGATTCATGATGGGAGAATATCTTTTCAAATTAGCATTGTCTACAGAATGCTTTTAAAGACATCTGTAGGGTTTTTTGTATTCTTAGGCCACACAAACATTTGGTTTTAAATTTTCATTTGCTTATCCGGCAAGAAAAAATATTATCTAGCTAACTTAGAAATATACTTTTCTGGATGTTCTTCACTTACATTTTTTTTTCCTTCATATTGTTCTGCCTCTCATTCCTCTTGGTAGAAAAATTTCAGTTTTCCTTCATCACAGAAGTTATCTTTGTAATTGTCATTGTAAGCAATACTTTTGGAGAGCTGTATTTACCCTTATCAGTCAAACCTCTACTAAAGAAGGGTCTATCTTTTTAATGGAGAAAATAGTTTTTTGTAGATTTTTAGACCATTAATTTATAAATCATGTAATCTGATACTGAATTATCCTATGTCATATAAACAAGTGGCCATATGCATTGAAACATCACACTTTTGAGTTCCAAAATACAGCAAATGCTGTCCTAACAATTATTACCATTTAGTATCTCAAATTCCTCCCTGAGAAATCTCTTACAAGCTTTCTATTTTCCAGACAGGGAGATTTAAATGAAATTTATAAGAAAAAGTAATGAATATTGGGAAGGAATCTAAACCATTACTTATAAAATCGACAAACAGTCCCTCAGTTCACATCCCAAAGCAGTCTGTGGAATCATCAATTTCTTGAATAACCAGTGAATCAGAAGAGACATCTAGGTATTGCTGCTACTTGGTCCTTTCCTTATGCCCTACTTTCTTCTGTTAGAGCTCTGTCAGAAAGATATATCATACAAAATTATTTATTAATAGCTTCTGAAATAATAAAATTATTATTTCTTTTTAGAATTCAGTGTTCCTTCAGAAAAATGAAACCTAATCTTATTTCTTTCAGCAGCGTTGTCCAACTTATACTCTTGCCTTACTGGATACTGTTGAAATTACTAGCCATTTATTCAGTTCCTGAGATAAACAGAACTGAAAGCTCAGTCAATGCATGTCAGAGCAGATATGATCATACACTAGATTTTCCTTTCCACTTGGCTTTCTTACACTACCTAACCTTCAGTGAACTCCGTGTAACATCTGCTTTCACAGAATTCTCCTTAATCCACCTTCATTGTCAGGATGGGTTTTCTGTTTGATTTTTAGAAATACAGAAGTAATGATACTTCTGCGAATTTCAATAACCAGAGGAAAATGACTGATGATGGGAACTCATTTAAGAGGGTTAAAGGGATAATAGGGTAATGCAGTCAATGTGAACAGAAGTCTTGAATATGTTCGTCTCTTCATAAGAACTTAGTATTCCCTTTTGATTCAACCAAATCAGAGTATCTCTTTAGTTTTGAATTACTTTTGCTCAAAACCTTCAGGATTAAAAAAAGTTATCTATTAAAGGATCCTATAGTATAGAATATTTATCATGCAACTGTTATCTGCCACATAAACTGTCATTGCGTCTCCTTTCTGAGTGGATAAGAGTAAGAGCTATGTTCCCTAGTTAGTCAACGTGGAGCTTATTCCTGGGAACAATGCCCGTTTATGTTGTGAACAGCATGTTGAATAGAATGTCATTGGTGAGTATGTCTCAGGTGATTTCTCTCAATCAGAACTGATACAAGTGCAAGCAGGAAGATAATCTTATGAGGACACTGAAGGGAACATAGGCACCTCTGCAATGCACACTTAGATGCTGTAACCTACCATGCACAGAATTTTCCTTTGCAACAGCTGCATCAGAGGTGGTCTTCATGTTTGGAAACAAACAATATATATTTCACTGCTGTTTGGAGAAGAAAGTTATATCTGCATCCAAAAAAATAGGCAAGTGAAGGATGGGGAACAGAGACCGAAAAACGTAACCATTGCTCCATGGCCAAAATAGGAATTATTTTCTAGTTTCCAAGATAACACTATCACAAAGCAGGCAAAAGTTACCACAGAACTCTGCAGAGTCTAAGAACACATTTATTTTCGCAAGATTAGGCACTTTCACCCATATTCAGACACATCTAAAAGGACTACTGCCAGTATGTTCTGTTTTGTAAGTCCTACAGAATGACCTGTTGGAAAGTGAATTATTCTCAGAAAATTCCTGAAAGAACAATACACAAGAGCCCATTCTTTCTTCACTTTGAATCTTTCAAATCTATTTTTGAGGCTTAAAAAAGGGATGCCTGTAGTAAAACACATTCCATGAGCTTCTGTGGAGTCAGGATTCCTTTTGTATGCATACCTGTAAATCATAAGACGTGCTCTCAATGGTATCAGTAACCAGGCAAATGAATAATCTCAAGTACAGACCTACATTATGTTCTGGTTACAGTATTTATTGGCTAGTGAAGGCTGTGTCGTGTAATTAGAAGAGACTGAAACACAGTTTTTTCAAATTTTTTTTCAAATACCTTTTTTGTTTGAACAGATAACATTGTCTTTTGCTGAATTCAGGAGAGAGAAATATGAAGGAGGAATATGAAGTCATTGAATATTCGCACAAGAGCAGAAGAAGCTATGTTCTGCTTATCTGGTTTTGTCTACTAATGCTTACTTCATTTCAAAGTTTTAACATTTGATTTGATAAATTTTCAGCAGTTCTGAGAATACTATGTGCTAAAATGTGCATATATGCTAAAAGAAAAGTAAATCAGCAAAGAGAAAATCCAAATGTACCTACTCTTTTCACTGCCTCTCTCTCTGATATGTGGAAAATTTATCTATTGGCTCACACCTCCAGGGGTATTAGACTTGCTTTCTCCTAATTTTTGATACTTTGTCATTTATGAGTGATGCTACCACTGTAGCTATAAAGCATGAATGTGTTATATCCCCTCTCCCACCTTGTCCTTGGAAAGAAACCTAAACTGTATTGAAAATTATTATTCATTGGCGTGGGTCCTGCCCCCTTACAACTTGGAAACCATTTTATATGCTATAGATTCTTTTCAGTTTCAGAGCCCTGTGTTGGCTTGTGAACAATGATTACATCAACTCTTGAACTCCAACTCTAGCTCTATTCCCTGTTCTGCAAGGTTTATAAAGCCAGTAGCATTTGTCTTTGTTTCCAAATGGGATGTGTTTAAACTGACATTTCTGATTAATGAGTTGATGTTATGGTTTGTTTATTACTGGTTTTACATTGTATCCCTCAAATATAAGTAGATAATTTTAAGAAGAAAGTTTTGCAATACAAAATAAAACATATTGCAGTAACAACATCTGAACAATATATAATATTTGATTATCTATATGTAAATCTGAAATTGTTATTAATATTTAAATATCGTTATCAATGAAAACTTACAGGTTGTTTTGCAATAGTGATGCCACAATAATTTTCCATAGCCTAGAGTTGGCTGGAGTTAATTAGCCCCTAGCACCATAGCAGTGATATCTGATTGTATCAGAGTTCACTCGGGACCTTGCAGAATTTCACTGTTTGTGTATATGTACTTAATATTTATCTCACTTACATGAGATAACTGATATTATGAGAGAATAAGACTGGCTTATTCTACTGGATTCCACTCTAATTACTCTATAACTATTCAAGTGTAAGCTGGTATATGCTGCACAAAGGCATTTCTGAGCTCATATCTCTCTTGTAATTGTGTAAATGACAAGTATGTGTTTAAGAAAGGTGGAAGGTAATAAATTCAGTTAATAATGAAACAGGTAGGCTTTTTATGTTTGATGTTGTAGTTCAAAGTTTTAGGTGTTCTAAGGGAAAATGTAGGAGACTATGCCTAGCAAAACCTCCCTACTGTGCTGAGACTGTGATCCCTGCAAGAGGTTAAGAGCAAGCTTAATGTGGTGTATAAATGTAATACTTTTCTGTAGCAGTTTTCCCTGCAGTATGCTGGAAACTGTTCTTGAGTTAATTATTGCAAAAGCCATGCAAGGTAGAGAGGTACTGTGAGTTCTGTTGTCTATAGTGGGCCAAGGACAAGAAAAGTGGTTTTGTAGGGACTGAAATGGGAACCGGAGATTAACACTCAGACTATAGAAAGCTATGATTGCACCAAATTTATTCACCCATTTCTCTGTGGTCAAGGGAATTCTGATGTACAAAGTTTTCTAAGAACACTTTAGTATATTAAAAATAGTTGATAAGAGGACACTTTCCAAGGAATGAGGTTGTCACTGCAGTTACCCACTGATTTTCCTTAGCCAGGTTACCCTCGGTGAGTGTTGTCTAAATTGTTTCTGCTCTACAACTTATTTTCTTAAAAGAAATTTGGAACATTGAAGCACATAAATTAAGTGGGGTTTGGTTTTTCATAAGAGCTGAGCAGAAAAGCAGGTACTGGGTACAGTCCCCAGGCATCCTGATGTAGGCAGGTACTATACTGCTTGAACTCTTTCCTAAAGTTGTCTAGGGCATTAGTTAAAATGGTTGTTCTTGGCCAAGACCTGCAGTTCCCATCATTTGGAGTTGTGAGCTTTAAGTTGTTAGAAAATGTGTCCATTAAGTCATTTTGCAGGTACACAGCAGAAAGGTGGAACAAAATGTGTGTACACATTTTTGTTTATGCTGTCTTCTGAAAATTAGGTACATTTAATCAATACTGAAAATCAAAATAAAGTCCAAAAGAAAGAACTTACAAAAGAAACATTACAATTAATTCTGAGTGATGGAAGATGACAAGTTCATGCATTTTTTTTTTCATTTCAGAGGGTGTTGTTCTCAGTAGACCATCAGTTGTCGTTGTATACACCATACTGTGCTTTTCAGTCATGGTTATTGTATGAATAACCAGGTCAGCCAGTTGTTTAAATAAAGCTGGGGAAAAAATACCACAGAGAAATGAAACAGAGAAACAGCTATATTCTTTAAACATCATATTTTCCCTATTATTCTTACTTACTTTTCAAAATACTGGAGACAGCTCATGAAAATCTTTTCCTTCTTAGGTCATCATTGATTTTTTATTCCTTTATAAAGATTTATGAAATTTTTTTTGCTTATCTTCAACAATATATTGTGATTCCAAGAAGAGATGATAAAGATAGCAGGGAGTGAATAATAGGAAAAAGAGACTACTGGAAACAAACATACAATATTTGTCTAATTATCCCCATTTCTAACTTTGGGACAATTACAGAAAAATGGTAAACAATATTCTTGACACTTACTAAGTAAAATTTCATGTCTGAATCCATATTTACTTTGTCAGATATCTCAGATATTACATGTTATTGGCCGAAACCTCCCAAATGAATTAAAAATCGGTCTGTTCCATGCAAATGTTACCAGAATTAGTAGGAACCTCCTTGCAAACTGTAAGCCTCATTAGGCAACCAACTTTGAGATCTTTGGCCAGGGTTTTTTCAGTCTTCCAGGTCTGTTCAATGGAGGCTTTTCACATACAGGATTTTACATCACAAAAGAGTGATGCAAGAGTCATAGATTCAACTCAGGTTCAGATTACCTTAAGAGAAACTAGACCAAATCATCATTTTTTCTTCAGCCTGCACCAAACGGTCTGGGTTTGTTCTGCTGCATTGCACAATGATACTTAAGTTCTGTAGCAAGGGACAGACAAATCATAAACACAGGAATAATTTCTTTTATGTATTGGTTACTTTTACGTGAAATGTGGAAGGAGTCTGGTAAGTGCCCATCCCTGTAGGTGTTAGGGCCCAAGAACAGCCAAACAATCTGTTCATGCCTAACTTTGTTAATGATAATAGTCTCATGGACTTTTTATATGGTTATTCTTAATTATGTGCTTAAGTATATACTTTAAGCATAAAACCAATACTGAAATATACCTTGCAGGTTCTTGCTTAAAAACCCCTAGACTTACAAGTCATCTAAGGTGAACAAGAAGTTATGTTTTCCCTTGGTATTGCATGTGAACTGGAGTATAGATACAATACTTTATTTATGTTATAGCAGTGCAAAAATAAGGTGTTTCAACACAGCATCTCCACATGGGTGGAGAGACAGGAAAAGAGGGGAGACTGTGTGACCTTGGAGAACTTATGAATCTCTTGAATACCAGACTGTTTTTTACTTTAAATGTATAACTGTTTTATGTCTCTTAAAAAGTATGATTTGGCCTATGGTCTGGATCCCCTTGAGGGGTTTTTTTATGTGTCTAGTTCTAGGTGTTTGCTTTTCACATTTACTAAATATATGAAAGTATATAAAATAATAGCTTTAATCATCACTAAATTTAAATGAAACACAGGTTTTTAGCTTTTTTAATTATTATTTTACAAAAACTAAGAAAAAGAGAAAAGCATCAATGAAGAGAAGACTCTTTTTTTTTCTGTTGTTTGGAAATCAAAATAGTTTGCCTGTCTAACACATGCAATTTTCAGATGTAATGTTCAGTGAGTTTGAGCCAAAGAACCTATGCAGTTTGAAGGATGCTGTAGAGTGTGCTGGAAAATGTAAATCCTGAAACATAAGAACTCCTAATGTTTTGTGCAGACATCTTCCTTTGCTATCTCTCTGAGTGCATTCCTGGTTTACATTTCGCTGGTCTTTTTGTTTCCATGCTTCCTTTTGAACCATTTGTCGTTCCATCGCCATCCCCTCCCCCCCACAGTTGTTAAAATGTTGTCTTGTAGATTGCTGGCAGTTGATCCTGTACATTGACTGTGTTTGCATGTGATGAAAGACTTCAGCTTTTCCCTCCTTTGGCGGATACTTATGTGCTTAACATTTCAGTTGGAAGAATCTCTGGCCTGATCCCAACTGAGTTACTATCCTGATTTTTTCCCATCCCAGCATTGTTGAGAAACACCATTTTCTGGTATCCTCCCCACAAAACCATTGTGCACAGGAAATAGGCAGTTGATCCTCATTTCCTTTCTTCCTTCAGTTTCAAGCTGTTTAAGAGGACTTAAGAGTCAGCATCTCGTTTAGTTGTATATCATCATCTACATACTCATTTCTGGCCCTTTGTGTTCTCATTATCATTTCCCTGCAGCTTCAGTGATTGCATGTCTCTGCAGGATTTCACCCAGAGACTGTAAACCTACAGAACGCTAATTGTCATCCTAATGTCCCGGGGTCCTGGCTTAACCCGCCTTTACTTCATAGGGTACTCCTCCCTTTCTCTGATTTTAGCCACTTCTTGTCTCAACAACTGTGTCATCTTCCTAGGTGACCCATGATAAATGTAATATGCTTAATGTACTCTGCTTGTGTAAGGACTTCCCTTTTGAAATCCATCAGAAGCATAAATCGAAGGCATATTACGCAGACTAAAAAAAATGGGGAAAACTTAATGCGTGCCTTGATTTCTCCTCTTCTGCAGCACTGCCAGTACCTCAGTAAAAAGGCACTCTGGGTTGTATGTCACTGCCAGCAAGAACAGCAGTGCTGCATTCCTGTGGAGGGAGCACATTGTGCTCCTAACACCCTTCTGTGACATTATTTCAGACTGACTCAGGGGGACAGATGTCTCCTACTAAATCACCAACACAAATGTCTCAAGCATCTGTGTTTTCCTCTGGAGACTTAGAATTTCAGTGTTCAACAGGCCTGATCCTGTCTAAAATGGTGAATACTTTCCTTTGATCTGCTTAGCAAGCAGATCCCACAAGGCAGACTTGCAGTTCATTCACCCTTGCTTTGAGAGCTATGGGATAATGACTAATAGAATCAGTCAGCCTCAAGGTATTAATCCTTGTCCTCCCTAAATTGCTGTGTGATAATCCTTTGGGTACTACCTTGCAAGTGGTATTTACCAGACTTTTCTTATGACTTCGTTTGATGACATCCAGCACATTCCTGGCAACTTTGCTTTCCTTCTTTGACTCTTAGTTTCCTACACCTTTTTCCAGGGCCACCACTTGCTCCATTTAGGCTTAAAGTTCAAAAGCAAGATGTTTCTCAGCTGTTTCCCTTGTCTCTGATACCTTTCTCATTACAATAAGGTCTGGCTCCCGAAATGAGTTTTTCTCCATGTAACACCCCTTCCTGCTCATACCTGCCATTAGTGACGCTCTGCAACTGTTCCTTGGCTGCGTGCTCTGTCCCAGCCCTGGCATCCATTCTCCTTGGCCTCTAATATTTTTCACCTTTTTCCAGAGGAAATTACTTATGCTCTTTTGTTGATTTTTTGCACATTACCTTCGTTGTGAACATATGTTTACCTGCATGTATCAATCTTCTTCTTTGCATGCCAGTAATATGTACAAGCATTGGTACCTCTTGTATCCTGGCTATTTGCTTTCACAACTCATAAAGACTTAACACTAGTTTCAAGAGGAGCCTTTTTGCTCTGAGGGTATTTGCTAACATACAGTGGAAATCCCTGTAATTTTTCCATCTCACTGGGAGGTGGCAGGCTGACACTTTGTAGGGTTTCCATGCACTGTTAGAGCTGGTCAATTAATGTTCATTCAATCCAGCTAAGGATCTGCACTCATATAGGAGAATGAAATCACAGGCTCTGTACAACTCCATTTAGGAGGAAACATGGGATCCTATCTGCTGACCAGCAGAGGTTGCTCAGAGCACGTTAGTTGAGTGTTCTGCACTCCACAGCTCTCTTCTCTTAGTAAGTCAAGTCCAGGGTTTTTTAATCTTCTGTTTAATTTAATTTGCTCCAACACCCTGTTTCTCCCCTCATGCTTGGCATTAGATTTGATGCCTCATCTCTCTGGAACAATGACAGAGTCAGTGAGGGAAGCAGGAGATGGGATTGTCCCAGGAACCTATCCCTGGGGTGGGAAAGATTGTAGCTCTTGCTGCATTTGGAAATGGCAAAGCCCTTCTTGAATTAATTTCCCATCATCGTGGACTATGTGCATGCCCACAGATGGAAAAAAATTAATATTCCCCTACAATGTAGAAGTAAAGGAAGAAATAGATTATTATTGCTTTCCCTCTTTAAATACCCTTGAGGTCATCAGAGTGCTGATGAAGGCATCAGTGTAATGTTGAGTTTGGATAGAAATGCAGACAGTTAAGAAATATTTTGGAAAGTTCCAAAGGAAGCCATGCTTCAGGTTTGGATTCAGACTCAAATCTCTTCAAATTTCATTCATAATAAAGTCTTTATGTAAGCTGCAGTAAAGGTCTTAATTATATTTCTCCCATACTGGCATGTCTGGACCTTCTTTAGGAAATCTGCAGTTTGCTACATGACACCTTGGAGGCCTTCTTGTCTCCTTGTGTAACCTTATGGAGGAATTGGAGAAGCCTGCTGCTGCACTGCTGTTGTGGTTCTGGATTTCTGTGTGCTTCATTTTTTCCTGCAAGATTGTGTTTATTCAGAGAACACTAACTCTTAATCCTGCATGACATCCACTGATTTCAGATCAAATCCAGTAAGAGAAAGGGGAGACTTCTGGATCTAATATTTTAGCTGCAAATCTTCATTTATTGCTTTAAAATTAAAATAAATACCATGTTATGATGAGAAGAGGGGGGAAATTAGGGATACAGGCAACATTTTCTGTAGCTTGAGAGTGGGAAGTGTTTCAGGTTTCCTCAAGCGTCCTTATTTCCTTACCCATCCTTAGGTCAGAATTGATGTTTCATTCCTTTGGGAGTAGGAAAGTCTGGAGAAAAGTGACACAGAGTTGTAATTCTTCTCCATGAGGTGACAGCCTCTGAGGAAACTAAAAAGCTCAAGTTGATCCTATGCTATGGCTTTAGGAAGGGCAACTGTTGCACACTTTTTAATGCTGCTATTGGGCAGAGTAATGTCCCTTCTGAAGTGTGGTTTTGGTGTGTAATGATGCCTGAATTCAAACATGAAGAATGATTTTTCCCCTTGGAGGTCTTGTGTATTTGGCATTGAGATTTACTCCTTACAGAATCCATTTTTTTTTCTTTTTAAACAGAATAGTTTTATAAAGGCCAAAGAGGACTTCCCAGGTTTGCATGTGTGGGGTGGTGACATTATAAAAACATGAAAAACACTAATACAGTTTCAGTATTACTGAGACATTAGCAACAGACTGTTTTTGTCTTTGCGGTTTGGAGCTGGAATTTATCCAGTTGTTGCCGGAAGGCTACATTTAATTTGGACTGTGTTTGCATAAATAGCTTATTTGTAAAAATCGCATTTTACTTGAACAATTCTGAATTATGCACTTATCATAGGGAGAAAAATGATCTATTGTTCTCTTTAAATAAAATGGCACTGCCCTTGCAAAGTATCCAACAGACAAAAACACAAAAAATCACAGCATACTTATTTATATGTTGCTTATCTCGTCCCCAGAATCAGCTCTCACATGCTCATATCTTCTGGGTTTGTAAAATTCAAAAGATTTTTTGAATTACTCTCTTAATTATAATGTTGGCATTATAATTACCTGCTAAATAAGATTCTTAAACAATGACATCCTTATTACCAAAGCAGTTGCACTTCTTTGCCTGATATGAATACCTGGGTGCTCTGAACTGGGAAGCAGCAGTTGTCGTGGGAGCCTGATTCTGGTTGAAGGAGGAATCGATTGCCTAGAGAAAGTTTTCTCGAGCACTGTGCAAAATCTCTTTTACCCCACAGGCAAATGAAGTTAAAGGAAAATACAGGACCTCCACCTCTGTGGACTTAAACAGCAGTAGGCAATTTCCCCTCCAGTTAGCATCTCACTTATGTGTTGGAGGGAAACAATGGTTGGGGTTTTTTGGCCCTTAAACCCCTTTTAGCAAATTTTCACATTCTGTGCCTTTAAGATGAGATATAGAATAGTACAGAGAGATGTGATTGGAGAAAACTTATTAATCGTACCGTAGTTTCTTTTATTATTTTTTAAATTGGGGTTAATCAAGAGTTATACAGTATTTCTGAGTTCTGCTTGAAGGATTCTATGTCTCTTTAGTAAGTGTGAAACCAACAGAGAAGTGTAATTACTACTGCTAACTCCAGCCAAGAATTCTATAATTTCTTATGAAGAATGCATGTTTTGCCATATCGTATCAGATATGTTTGCTATATATATATATTTATATATTAAAATCTGTATGGCTCAACTTCCAGCAATTAACTTTTATATTAGAAGAATATTCTCTGTTTCTTTGACATACAACCACATGTAGCAAATCTGAAATGAGTCCAGCAAGAGTTCTGAGAATATGGCATATTAAGTACTGATAGAGCATATTGTTCCCTGCCACGTTTCCCTCATTATTTTTCAGTTCTTCTCTTCTCTTCTCTTCTCTTCTCTTCTCTTCTCTTCTCTTCTCTTCTCTTCTCTTCTCTTCTCTTCTCTTCTCTTCTCTTCTCTTCTCTTCTCTTCTCTCTTCTCTTCTCTTCTCTTCTCTTCTCTTCTCTTCTCTTCTCTTCTCTTCTCTCTTCTCTTCTCTTCTCTTCTCTTCTCTTCTCTTCTCTTCTCTTCTCTTCTCTCTTCTCTTCTCTTCTCTTCTCTTCTCTTCTCTTCTCTTCTCTTCTCTTCTCTCTTCTCTTCTCTTCTCTTCTCTTCTCTTCTCTTCTCTTCTCTTCTCTTCTCTCTTCTCTTCTCTTCTCTTCTCTTCTCTTCTCTTCTCTTCTCTTCTCT
>NW_020955623.1:228172-260468 GCF_003031625.1 Empidonax traillii | reverse complement strand
TGTGTGTCTTGCTTCACAACTAGAGTTCTCAAATCTGAATCTGCATGCTTTGTCTCTCTGTATTTCACAGCAGTGAAGTATCATTCACATAGATTAATTGCATATGGGAGTGTGATGCATGTGCGTCCTTTGACAATTTTTTAATTCTGACTTTTCCTTTAATGGCATGATAGACATGAATTCCACACTCTTGTCTTAGATGCTCTGAAATCCACCAAAAGTTAGTGGGAGATCCCAGATAAATAAGTGATCCCTAACAGCTGTTCCAATTCTAGCTTTATTTATGTGTTTATACATACTTAGAACTAGCTTAGGTGGTAATAGTCTTGCTGCTAAGTTAAGGACAGCTCTGTGGGTGCAGCAGTAAATATTTTTGTATTGAACATGCAAAAAAGCTTAGTTCTACAACTCGGAGAATTATCTTATTTGTACACTGGGCACCTCTGAAATCTGTATCTCATCTTTCACCCTGCTGAGCTTCTATTTCATTTCTATATGGCTTGTAACACCATATAGGATGAATGTCTACTACAGTTACCTTTTTGCCCCACCCAGGCAGTGAACGTGCACATGCCTTGTGGATACATAGGTAAAAGGTGCCTCTGCGTGGTTTCTACTGCAGTCAATAGCACATTTATAAAAGCACCAAGGTAACACGTGCTGCAAGCAAGGAGTGAGGCGGAGCATGCAGAGTGCACAGCGCCTGATTTGCACCTGATTTGTCACTCCCCAACTTGTTTTGTTTCCACTTTGGAGATTTAAGTAGGCCAGTAGACATGCCCACCACAGGGAAGGGTGGAACAGGCAGAGGTGTGGCGAGCTTGCCACGGAGATGGCCTCGAGGGAGGGAAAAAGAAGCAAAAGGGCAAGGTAACAGGTTGGAAGAGACGAGCAGAAGCTTCTACAGCATCTCTCCTGCAGCAGCCCCTTAACTCTCCCCAGGTGCCAGAGCAACAGGCTCTAGTTAGTGCTTCATCACAGGTTTACTTCCATGAATTGAGGCTAAAAATAAGTCACCGGTGTGGGTGTGCTGCCGCCAGAGGCAGCTCTGCTTTTCCCGGGCGATTTTTCTTGCTGGGGGTTGGCAGCCCCCACGTACAGTTCACACCCCGTCCCGCAGACCTCGCTCCCGCTCTCCAGCCGTCATGGCGATGGTTGTTTTTTTCGGTTATTTTTAAAACAGAGTGTTAATTCAGAGCTCTTTCTTAGCTTGTAGAAACACAGCAAAACAGGTTTATCCAGGACCGGTGCATTGTGTTCCTTTGCTTTGGGAAATAGACACCACAAAAACAGACTCTCCTCCTGTTTTCCGTAGGGAGATGTGTGGGAGAACAGGGATGGGTAGATAATAATTTTTTTGAATCAAAACTCACTATCCCCTAGGTACATTTAGGCATCTGGTATATATTCTTTTTTTTCTCTCCCTTTAGCTTTTGCATGTGGTTTTAAGCATGTAAAGATCTTTCCCCTTTAATCAGCATAATGACAGTTTTTGTTTAAATCATCCCTTTTAATCTTCACAGTTCTCATGGCGATTTGGGAGATTGTGTAGGTAGGGGTTACCTCACCCGCTGCTGATGAAACGCAGCCATCTCCTGGATGGAACAAAGGGTCATGCTGGCTTGCAAACAGTTCACAGTAGAGTTTTTCAGGAGGGAAAAGAGAAATAGCTTCCAACTGAAACTGCCATAAGATTTTAATTAAGACAAATGTTGATGTCCAGGATGGAATTTATGGATAACTTATTTAAACAAAGTAATAATAAACTGAAGCTGTGATGCAAGAATAAGGCAGACTGTAAAAGAACAAAATTTGCTCTGAGCAAAATTGATGGAACCATAGAAGCCTTTGCAGGGAAGAATAGTGAGATGATCAGTGACTTTTTAAATTTGGCTATCATGTATAACTAAATCCTTCGTGTCATAAAGCATTACAATAAAGCAGAGAGATAAATTATTTTATTTTGAAATTAAAGATTTCTTTTATTTGGTGTGAACTTTTGCTTTTTACCAGCAGGTGAGTAATAGTTTTCTCTGTTGTTTTACTTCAGTTTCTACCCTAAAATATCAGACTGGCATTTGTAGAAAGATAAAACCTTAGATTTGGACAGAAACATACTGAAAAATATTTGTACACTTTAATGTGGATGGCTTGGGTTTTTCTGATACTACACGTATTCCAAAGAGATGCCACAGCATGTTGCATATTTCAGTCTGGACTTGTCTGGACCAATTAAGCTGCTCTTAGACGGGCTATTGAGTTCCTTAGGGCAACATTTTCAAATGCAAGTTCCTGCAATTAAACATCTGAATAAGAGGTCTGGCAGCACAAGTGCTGAGCACCTACAACTTTAATTGCTCCTAATGAATATCTTTACTGTAAACACACAGCTTTCCTGTAAAACAGGTTTCAATTTATCTAGGTGCTTACAGTTAAAAAAAAAAATCCAAACATTGAAAATGTTGCTTCATATCAGTCATTTATAACAGAGTTTCATGAAAAGCTTTTTCTGCTAACTCTGGGGATCAACCGACTGAAGAGCAACGTGGTCCTGCCAAGGGCGAGCAGCCTGTGGATATCCTGCTCAGTGATTCACAGCACTTGGGATTAAAAGAAATGGGTTTTGGCGGCTTGCCACAGCAGGGAGCATGCAGCTGGCCACCAACAGGAGCTAGCAAGGCTCGTGGGAAAACGTGCAGATTTTTAGGATGATTTGAATATCATTTCAACCTAAAAATATGGCAGATAAACTCTGACACGTCATTAGACACGGGGTTTTTTTACCCGCTAGGTGAAAGAAACTGGGGTCAGCATCAGTGAATAAACAGAGTGGTGATAGAGATCCTGTCATAAGCAGAGAGGAGTTTTTCCTTCAAATAAAGTAATAAACTTGAGTAAAATGGCCATTCGGTGGAGCATCCTGAGCCTGGCACAGTGACGTGGTTGTGACTGAGCATTACTGGTGCTGTTGACTGAGTTATCTTCCCCCTGCTTCTCGTTAACTGTCGGAGGGGATGGGAATGCTTTCTTTTACCTTACTTGGGAAAGTTCTTCTGGGTCTATTTTCTGCCTTCCTCAGAGTGTGAAAAGATCTGCACTGGGGGTGTACCTCAGGTTCACAGTACACTGAATTCATTGCTTTGCTTAATGACCGCACGGCAGGTGGCCTGGGGAGGGCTCTGTGATTCGTGCTCTGCTGGCATTACCCCTGTGGTGAATATGGCGAGCTCAGGCTCTCCTCAGGACCGCCGGCGGCAGGAGGAGTCTGGCAGTGCTGCAGACAAGGGGGAGCTCGGGCAGCATCCGACGCAGAACATGCCTCAAAGCCAGAGAGGCTGCAGGCAAGTGGGGTGCCTTGGTCCAGTGCTAGGGGTGGTGGGCAATCATGACTCAGGCATTGTCTCTCTCTCCTTATCAAAGAGGAAAGAATTCTGGCCATTCATACCGTAGAAATCAATATTGCCACCAAAGTGAGTGTGCTTCTGAGCAAGAACTGGCTCCCAAGTTACAAACTTGTTGACATTGATTCAGCAGAAAACAGTAAAATGTTTGAGTTCGAAATAGAGAAATGAAAGCCAGAGACATATGGTAGCTCATGAGCCGACTTCAGGGAAGAGTATAACTAACACCTACCACCTACAGAATCTGCACATTGTCAAGTGGGCAGTTGGCCTCCCGCTCTCTTCAGCTCCGGAGGACTCGGATGCTGGAGCTGCTGGCATGGCACCATTTCCAACTGGGGGTGTCTGAAAGAAAGATGCCATAGATTTTTGCACCTCATAATGGCAAAATAGCACACAGAGAAAAATGAGCTTGTCATGAGAGATGGTTTTATGTTTCATTCAGCTGCTGAATCATCTCCCCACCCCCAGTTGCCTCCAGTGAGAGAGAGTATCCAAATACATCCCTTGCACTGATGTAATGTGAACTTCAGTTTATGTAGACATTTATAGGCCTTTAACTTTTCTGAGAAAGTGCTATGGAAAAAGTATGGAAAATACTTAAAAACAAGATAATGTGGGTAGTATTCACTTTCTCTTCGACAGTAATGTGTCATTACTAGCATGTCCAGACATGCTCTGTCACTGTGTTAATATGGGACCCCAAAGACTGTATCTGTGGAAAAAGAAGATCCATCCTTCAAACAGTGATAATTTGGATCTGACAGAAATGTGAAGTAGTATTATTGTTGCAATTGTAAGAACTCGTATTATAACAATATTTTAGAATTTATAATCCCATCATACATGAAACAGAGCCTGTTTATATGCATATTTGCAGTCTGTCACATATCCTGCATTCATCTTTGGCACAAATCACAGGACAAATAGTTTACTTGAAGGTCAAGAAAAGGAGGCTTCCATTTTTCTACTAATTTTTCTTCTCTATTTGAAATGTCAAGAAGGCTCTTAAATGTGGCGGGGGTTTTGCCTATGCTGTGTTCTTTAGAGTGCATGATTGGAAAGAGTTATTTTATTAGCTCTGTATTATTTTTTTGTGTCTTTGTTTGCCATTTGTACACTGCCAGGAGTGCTAGCACTTCCAAGATGTGTACGACAAGATTCTTTTCCTGAGCAGAGAAGTTTTTGTCAAGATAAAGGCTAAGGAAGCTCCTGGAGACAGGAAATAAAAAGCCTGAATTGATCAAGGGATGAAATTAAATCTTTCTTCAGGTTATGGTTTTTTTTTTCTTAATTCTGTTTTGTCTGTGAAAATGTGTGAAGCAAATTTGCAGGAGAGATTTTTAAAAAGGAAAAGTAAAAAAGGCTTCAGTTACATAGATTAGTGTGGAAAATAATGGGAAATGAGCATAGAAGAACTCTATGAAGAGCAGAAACATAAAACCAGGTAGAACAACAGGGTGAGAGAATTTGTGTGGACAAATGTGAGCAGAGGACCAGAGGCAGAAGCAAGCACAGAACTTGATAAACATCTCTGGTGCTTCATGGCTGCTCATTACGTTGGTATTTCTGCATTATTTCACTTTTCCTTATTCAGATACCTTCACATTTCATTCCTAATTATTTGCAATCTTTCTGCATTTAAAGAGCTTTGCACTTCAGTTCTTTTTTCTTTTTCTTTTTTTTTTTTTTTTTTTCCTGAGTCACTGAAGGAACTAAAGCAGATTTATTAAAAGTACATTCTCTGGACAAAGTGTAACAGAGATATCAGTCATGAGGCACTATTAACTACAGGTTTGACTCTTCATCAAATCCCAAGAGAAGTTGAAAGATGCTGTATCTTCTATAGTTGCTACCTCCATGTGCTACTCTTAAATATATACCCTGAAAAGGTTACAAGGATCTATATCCTTGTAAATAAAATAGTGTATCCAAAGTAAAGGGTCATCTCAGAGCCCTGTGTAATTATATATAAGTTTTCACCAGAATTTTTCATCCTTACTTTGGCCTTTCCTTTCTGATGAGCTTCTGACCCAGAACCAGCACAAGCAACATCTTTTATCAGAGCAGTCCTTAGGGAGGGTCACCTTTACTCAGCTGATTGAAAAATGAAGCCTATTGCATCAAGGAACATTCCTGGGGGTGTCTCCTAACACAGAGCTGAGGAGGAGGAAGACCGTGGCTGACTGAGGAAGTTTAACCTAACTGGCCTTGGCAGAGGGGGAGGAGAGAGACCTGCTGCCCAGTTCTGAACCTTCTTCTGCTTTCTGGCATTTATCCCAAAGGTGGCTTGGAAAGTGCAGGTGTTTCTTTGGGTTTGTCTGCCTGTTTGCATTATCTGTTTACATGTTTTAACTTTGGATAGTGCTACTCCTCTAGTTGGCATGTGTTAAATTTTCTTCTCTGTTAGGTATTATGGTTTTTTTTGATACAGCACCATTCTGACTCTCACAGTAGCAGTCTACACTATGACTCTAGTTGGATTCTATATTGGGGTGAATATTTATTTTGTAAATTGTATTGTATGCTAGTTCCCGAAAAAGGACGTAAAAGGACAACTCCTGGAGTATTAGTTTAAGCTTTTTAATACTTTCAAAATACATTAGTGAACATTCTATGGAAAAATATATATACTGTTACTTAAGTATTTATTTGGCATTTTTTTATTTATCTTATTTAATATTAGAATCAACATACTGAATAATTATTGCAAGGGTTGGATAATACTGAAGGTTCATGCACTGCTTTCTTCAGCCGTCTTTATAAGTCCTTGTAGATTATGGCTTTGTGAATGTTTCTGGTTCCTTCGCCACTGAATGGGTTGGTTTTCCTAAGAAGTCATATCTAGGAATCCACTTGATTTTGAAGTAACATCAAGCCTAGTGCTTGTTGCCAATAATAAAGATGCTTTCCTGTCAGATATGCACTCATATCTCTCAGTTACTTGAATACCCACTGTTGTTGCTGAGTTTGAGATTTTTTTTTTAGAAACTGTTTAAAATTCAGATTCACTCCTGAAATGCAAAGTTTATAGGAGTTGAGCATGACAAATAGCTTGAAGCCTTTCATAGACAGTATGTGTATATTTGCTGGATCTCATTTATAGCTTGCTTTGGGTTTATGTTTGTATCACTCCATTACTAGAGTGGAACTACTATAGATTTGAAGTGGTGGTTTAGGAGGAAGACGGGACTTCATGTCTGAGCAGGATCCATGATGTGCCTCTGCCTTGCTTCAGAAGGCTGCAGTATTCGTGGTGAGGAATGAGGGCTGCCAAAAGGGGTCATTTTTAGTGTGGTGGCTGGATGCCAGGTGCTCACCAAGCCACTCTATCCCCCCTCCTCAGCAGGAGAGCAGGGGAGAAAATAAGATGGAAAAACTCCTCATGGGTCCAGATAAAGGCAATTTAATAAAGCAAAAGCAAAGGCTGTATGTGGAAGCAAAAGAAAACAAAGGATTTATCCTCTATTTTTCATGAGCAGGTGATGTTCAGCCACTTCCCAGAAAGTACTGTTTCAGGCTTCAGTACACGTAGCAGTTGCTCTTTAGGACAAATGTAATAACAAATGCTCCCTCTCCTTCTCCTTTTTCTTAGCTTTTATAGCTGAGCAGTCATTATATGATATGGAATATCCCTTGGGTCAGCTCTCCTGGCTATGCCCCTTCCCAAGATCTTGCCCACCCCCAGCGTAGTGGGTGAGTAGGGGAGTGTTGGAGAGAGCCTTGATGCTGTGCGAGCCCTGCTGAGCAGTAGCCAAAATACGATCAACAACTTTCCAGCTACCAACACAAAGTACAGCACTGTAAGGGCTGTACAGTGCTGGAGAAAATTTAACTCTGTCTCAGCTAACCCCAATACATTTAGTCACAGTAATGATGTCATTGTCATCCATGGGGATCTGAGATGCTCTACAGAAACGCAACATTGCTGGGGTTGGCTCCATCTGTGTATTGACAGGACATGCTGAGCAACTGCACAGCTAAAGCTGTGTATCTTGATTCTGGTAATGAAGTGTCCCCGTACTGCTCACAAATGCACCTGTTCATATGTGTCAATGAACCATGTACATGCAAACTGCATGTCTCAAGTGATATCTGGGCATTCAAATTAAAAAAAAAAAAAACACCACAAAACCATAAACAAAGCAAAATAAGCTTGATCCATATAATCAGAATTATATTTTCTTAAAGAAACAAAAGCAATCCCCTTCCCAACAAACTCTGAAATAAAGTACCTTTTTCAGGTGATTTTATTGCTGCCTTTTTTTTTTTTAATCTTGTTTTAGTCATGGTTTTCTACCAAGTGAGAATTTCTCAAGTGAGAATTATGTGCCTTCTGGCTCCCTGTTAATGGATATAAGTTTTTAATCAGTACAAGGAACTATGGAGCTGTGGTGTCTTGGCTTGGTAGTACTTCCATAATATGGCTGTGTAAACAAAATACTTCAGCAACAAGGGTTCCTAAACCACTTTTGAAAGTTGAATGAAGAAGTACTTATCAAATTCTTTTTCTGTGTTTGCAGGTCACTTGTCACTTCTGTAACTTCTACGCCAAAAGTTCCTGTGTTTACAGCTTATACACTAGTGACCATGTCAAAGGATTTCAAAGCTTACTTTAGAACAAAAGTTGTTAGCTTTAAGTCCTGCCTAAAATTCAATGCTCTTGAACAATTTCATTGCAGGACAGTGAACAATACCTGCTATTCTAATATCAGTGTTTTAAAAGTGAAAAGTTCTGGAGGATTTGCTTTCTTCTGAGGTATTTCTAATCACTGTAGTTTGTGAGCAATTGCACAACTTGGAAACAGCAGGCCTCTGTAGCCAGCTAATGAAAGTGTAATAAAAGTTGAAGCTCTTCATACATTCAAGGTCACATAAGGAATACTGTGTGACCTTGAAAGGAATATTATGCATGCTATTGCTGAAATGAACTCGCTTCATTTCACTTGAAAAACCACCGAAAGAACCAGATGTCAGCAAGATAAGTCATTTTGGCTTTCCAGAAAGAAGCACAATCTGGATCTTGACAGCATCTTCGAACCTAGAGTTGAAGTTAATTTTGATACAGAGGATTTTTTTAAATGTCATAGCATCTGAATTTAAATGATAGGGGAGAGAAAAGTATGTAAGTGTAATGACATCTTGTACCTGCTGCTGATTATAGACTTTTATAAAGTTCATATTTACCTACTGGTTTTGGAACTGAGTAAGCTTGCTTTACTTTGAATTTCTGCTTGTACAATGTCTGTTCCCGTTTGTTGTGATACAGTTTGATTGAAACACTAGGAAACTATTCTCCAAAGTAACAGTACATGTGGTGTTTCACTGAACAGTATTGAGTATGCTCCTTAAAGCAACCCCTTTTTCTAGAAAGTGTTTACAATGTCACTTATAATTCGCAAAAAATGTTCAGGATGTTTTATTTCCTACTGAATGTGTTTTTATTAGGCAGATCTTACAGTGAAGAGTTGGTAGAAGTGCATGAATGCAACCAGATTTCCCCCTTCCTGGAGGAGTAGTTTTTTTCTAAGCAACTGTGTTTAGCAATTTACTAGTATGATTTCCCAGTGAAAATCATAGTTAATTTGGTCAGGTAATGGAGAAATTTCTGATTTATGCTGGCGCAAAAATATAAAGTAATTGTTTGTGACTTCAACTAGAAGTGTTGAATGGCTGTTTTGGCTTTGCTGCATGACCTGGACCTTTCATAGATGTCACGGGGGAAGATACTGAAATTGCTAGCTTTACAACTACATCACAGTGTTGCTTTTCAGAGGATTTTTCCTAGTAGACTTATCCACATTAGAGTGTGTATGTGAGGACAAGGAGAATGGCCTTGCCATACATCTCCTCAGCACACTTTTTATTCTCAAGGCCTTGTTAGCAATAAAATTTGCAATGTGAATATACAACCATAAAAACTGCAGCAGAATATCCGAAGACACTGTTTTCCTAAATAATCTACACAGAAGTGACCTTCAGCATACCAGTATTTGAAGAAGTTTGGACTCCTTCCTTCTTCTCTTTGATTTTTTTTTATCCTCCCATATTCTGGTTTCAGTAGATTAAGAATGAAATGCTTTGTTTTGCAGACAAGAAGCCCAAAGCTGTCCCAGAGCCCACAGCCCAATTTGGCTGACCAGACAGAACATCTCTCTGAAGCATCTGCAGATTCTTTAGAGGCCATGTCCGAGGGTGACTCTCCTACTCCCTTCTCGAGGGGCAGCCGTACGCGGGCAAGTCTTCCAGTTGTGCGGTCAGCAAACCAAACAAAGGAAAGATCACTCGGTAAGAGCCTTTTTCAACCCTGCTTTGCTCTGCTCCTAGCCTGTGTTTTCCATTTGTGAATTTAAAACAGGTTTTAAATAGTTTGGGGCTAAAAAAAGTAAAGAAATTTGGTAGCACAGTATTTTTCATGTCAGGTTGTTCTTTGGAAATTAACTGAGTATGGGGTACCAAGTAACGTGGGGAAATGGTGAAATTATTTTCATAAGGTCTGGAAGTGTGCTGGAAGCATAGTAGATATTCAAGGAAAAAGATGCAGACCCTGACACAAAGCGCTGACTAATGGTTAAAACCCAGTGTTGCAAATATTTTTTGCTAAGCCTGCACAGTATTAGGCAGTAAACTTAGTACAAGATTGCACCCTCGTTTTCAGAGAGGAGACAGGCTTTTTCATTCTATCCTTTCTTCAAAGCCAGACTTAGTTGCAAGAAACCTAGAGATACCATTGCCTTAATAGTCCATATTAGTGAAAACGTTTGGTATTTGCATGGTGGTTGCTCCCCAGGCAGAGGATTTGAATGAATATGCTGATGGAGATGCCATTTACTTTGGGGCAATGCCCTTCCGTCTGCACGGTGACATGCGTGATGTGTCAGCACAGGTGGACAGCTCTGCTTCCCACGTTCTTCCCATATCTCAGGGTTAGAGTAAGCCCAGCTGTGAACCAGAGCTCCTTTTATGATGGTGGATTTTGTCCTGGAGGCTCTGTGCTCAGCTGACAGATGGTAGGAGTGAAGGCTGTTCTTTTGAGCGTAGACACCAGAGGGCAGTTAAAGTGTTGTGGGAAAGCAAGTAGCTCGTGTGGATTGCTGAGGAAGGCAGGTTTTGCTCACAGGTAGTAAGCTGAAATGCTGCTTTCCTGTAGGCTCATCTCCCAATATAGAGAGTGACATAAATTGAAGACTAGACTGTAAATCATACTATGCTTGTAAGCTTGTCATGGTAGTTTACTTGTTCCTCAATAATCTAAGACAGTTTCTGTCAAGAGTATTATGATATCTGACAAACACAACAAATGTGAAGACAATAGGGCTGGAAGGGGTTCCTGCTGCCTCCAGAGCTGTCAAGCACAGAGCAGTGGGGCTGGGAACAAGGTGCTGATCCCTGTCCATGGCAGTTCATGGACTGGCACTGCTGCCCTCCCAAAGCCTGCCGGGCCACCCCTATGCAAGGCTCTTTGGGGAGAAATTTGGAAGACTTCAACCTTAACAGGACTTTTTGGTGTAGAGGTGTTTTTCAGAGCAAGTGTGTAGCGCATGTATGTTTACTATTCATGTAGAGGATTCATCTCTGCCTATTAGTCATTGCTGGCTAGGGCATTCTCAACATGGCTTGCTTCACCCGGAGATTTTCTGGAAAACTTGTATTTGGTTCAGTGTCATGTTAAGTAGATTGAGCATTTGCAGGTCCTTGTGCAACTTGTAGTCCAACCCCACTGCGTACATTTTAGCTGGTGTTCAGTGCTTACCCCAGGTCCCATAAGGTATCTCAGCTCTGAACTTCAGTTTCAGTATGAGCTGAGAATTGATAAACAGCTTTTGGGAATTCTTTGGTTGGCATCAAATGGGGTAGCCTGCCTTTCACCAATGCTTTGTGTAGTGTTTTCTCCCCCCAGAGCTGAGCTAGAAATAACTTTCTCGTAATTGGTGTGTACACATGAAGAGGATACAACAGTCCTGTTTCTGGAAAAAACTGAATTGCTGTGAATAAACCTTGTAACAGAAACATAGGAAGGCCTCACTGATTAGACCAAGAGTCCGCCTGGTCCCATGTTTTGTCTCAAAGAGGGACCATAGGTGGTAGTTTCCGTGGGAGTAAGAACAGAGTAAGCATGTCATAGAATCATACAATTGTTTGAGTTGAAAGGGACCTTAAAGAGCATCTATTTCCAACCCTTAAAAGGGACAATAAAAGGGACACCTATTATTAAACCTGGCTGTCAGAGGCCTAAACCCTTTCAGGGATGGGGCATCCACAGCCTCTCTGGGTTGTCTGTTCCAGTGCCTCACCACCCTCACAGTCAAGAACTTCCTCCTGATATCTAATCTAAACCTATCCACTTTTAGTTTGGATCCATTCCCCCCTTTGCTGTCACTACATGCTCTTGTCAAAAGTCCCTCTCCATCTTTCTTGTAGGCTCCCTTCAGGTACTGAAAGGCACCAATTAGGTCACCCTGAAACCTTCTCTCTTCCAGGCTGAACAAATCCAATTCTCTCAGCCTTTCCTTGTACAAAAGGTGCTCCATCCCTCTAGTCATCTTGGTGGCCTCTGGGCTCAATCCAACAGGTCCATGTCTTTCTTGTGTTGATGATTCCAGCACTCCAGGTGGAGTCTCACCAGAATGGAGCAGAGGGGTAGAATCACCTCCCTCAACCAACTGGACACGCTTCTTTTGATGCAGCCCAGGATACAATTGGTTTTCTGGGCTGTGAGCACACATTGCTGGCTCATGTCCAGTCTCTCATCCAGCAGCACCCACAAGTCCTTCTTCACAGGGCTGCTCTTGGTCTCTTCATCTCCCAGCCTGTATTGATATGGGGGGTTGCCCTGACCCAGGGCACCTTGCACTTGGTCTTGCTAAACCTCATGAGATTCTCATGGGCACCCTTCTTGAGCTTGTCCGGGTCTCTTGGGATGGCATTCCAGACTTCAGGCGTATCAGCTGCTTGGCGTTATCTGTAAATTTGCTGGTGTACTCAGTCCCTTCATCTGTATCATTAAAGATAACACTGGTCCTGATATCGACCCCTGAGGGACACCACTTGTCACTGATGTCCATTAGGACCCTGAGACATTGACCACTGTCCTCTGCATGTGACTATCCAACCACTCTTATCCATCTAACAGTCCACTCATCAAATCCATGTCTCTCCAATTTAGGCAGGAGAATGTTGTGGGGGATTGTGTCACAGGCTCTACAGAAGAAGTCCAGATAAATGATGTGTGTCACCCTTGCCTTGTCCACTGATAGAGTCACCCCTTCGTAGAAGGCTGCTGGGTTGGTCAGACAAGACTTGTCCTTGGTGAAGCAGTGCTTGCTGTCCTGAATCACCTGCCTGTCCTCCCATGAGCCACATGCATACATGTGTATGTATGGCCCTTCCCCCAGGTGTTCTTGGCCTGAAGGTATCTTCAGTTTTGGGATTTCTTGGTTATGGTTTCTGTCTGTGTAATAACCATCAAGACATGTCTCCTCCAGGTATTTGTTCAGTCTGCCTTTGATTCCATGTAAATTTTTCACATCTGCAAGAGTGCATCTGTGACTTTGGCAGCAAATTTCTGTTGGTTTATTGCTCAACCAGTGCTTTCCTCTTGCTTTCTTTTGTATTTGTTTATCGGCTCTACGTTTTGCCCCCTTGTCCTTGTATTGGAAATGACAGCAAAGATCAGATCACTGTCTGCTTCCCCCAGGTTATATTTGATTTCCTTGACCTGTTATTTCCCTCAGGTCATCTCTTCTCCAGGCTGAGAAGTGCTGCTGTAACCACTTGTTCCTCATCCAGAAACCATTTGATTATCGTTGTTACCCTTCTTTGCACTTTTTACTGTTCTATATTATCTCTCCTGAGGTGAGAGGAGACTATAAGTTCACTTCAAGTAGTTCACTCTTAAACCCTATTTTTAGCATCTGTTGCATGTACTGAAATGCGTTGTCCAGGTCCCAATGGAGGACAGTCTCATGAAGATGTACTATTTTATTTAATGACCAGGATTTCAGACCCTGCAAGGCACCTGTCTTTCATGTACTAGAGACATGGCCCTGGTTTATCCCATCACGAACAGGCAAAATGCAGGAGAAAGAATAAAACCCAAGAACAACAGGGAAGCAATGTAATATGAAGCATTTCAGCTGAGAGGTTTTTAGATTTGAAATGAACAAAATAAGCCATTTCTCCATGTATTGCAGGAGGGGTCACAGATATGTGTATGGCTTAAGGGATCATCATACTAGCCAAATAGGAGGTAATATATTGTCATCACGCCACAATCTGTCTTTTTCAAGTTGTTCCAGGAATTAATTATTAGCAAATAGTTTGTTCTAAAGATGGTCTAAAATTTATTCCAAAATAGTTCAGTTTTATATTGTTATTATGCAGTACATTTCCTTTATAATAATGTCCTTTTCAGTCTTTTCTGCTAGTATGTTCTGACAACACCATGAGCAATGTTCTGAAATTTACTTTTGAGACACTTTGCACTCTGTGGTCCTGCTAGGATTGGTTTTACTTCCAGCTGTACAAGGGGAATGTTTATTTTTAAAAAACAGGAAACTCTTTATAACTCCAGTTTTAAAAGTGTCATGAAAATATTTCTATTCACGTGATTTTAAGTAAGCTCTATATAATCACCTCCCTTTCTGTACCTAAGAATTTTTTAATTTAATATAATTTAAGTACAAATTATGTTTTGATCCTCAGCCAACATAATTTCAGTGCAGAAAGTAACCAACTTTTGTGAATTTTTATTAATTTTACATTGTATAATATCTCAATGCCATTTTAAAAAAGCTGTTTTCTTTTTGAAATTCTGATTGTCCTGTGGGTTGCTATTTTACTAGGTACACGAGTCAGTTTGTTTTTAATTGGTGGTCTGAATTAACATGGAGCCTGAGAAGGAATAGCAGTAGTGCATTTTGGCTACCCCACCCACCATCATGGGTTTGTCAGTCAGGACTAATCTAATAGGACATGGTATTCATGTGGAATTGACCCAGAAAACAGTATTCCAATTGTGGGCCCATTTAAAATTTCAGCCAGAGCTTTTGAAATTAAGGTCTTTTCTTGGCTAAGAGGTCCATCAGAAATCAGCACTTGTCTCATCATTCTGCAGCCTGGAGACAAAGCGAGATACTAAAATAAATTAATTCACTGTGCAAGAGAAAATTAAGTGTATTTTAAAATATCTATTTGAAAGCTGGGAGTTTTTCCAGTGTGATAACTGTGGGAAAGAAATTATTTAGCAAACCTGTCAGAGCAAAAATCAGCTGAAACCTGGAAAGTGCTCAAAAGCTTTCAGCAAACTTCACTTGTAATTTGCCTGGAGGAAGCAGAACCTGACAAGCATCCAGTGAGTTTGTGCCAGCAGGCAGGCTGTACTCGTGCTGCAGCTCCCTGCCATCCCTGCTCTGGCACCTCCACAACACAACAAAGGCTGACAAATATGTTCACTTGTCGTCTCTCATGTGGCACATGTGTCCAAAGAATGGGCAGGCACTGGCATCCTGTGACAGAGCTTCCAGGGCAGTTGATGCAATGGGTCACAGCCCTGAAGGGCAGGGTGTGATACCAACCTCCCATTGCAACAGATCGTGCTCCTACAGGATCGGGCTGTACATGCAGGGTTGGATTAATAAGAAATATTGTACAGGGCGGGATTTCCATAAATACATGAGGATTTGTGTTTGAGAAGTGACTGAGGAGAATGAAGCTTTATGATTCAAGGGTTGCAATCATCTTCTCTGGGTACCCCAGCCAGGGTGCCCAGCCACTCCAGTCCAGATGAATAAGGAATAGAGAATGACCAGGCTCCATGCTGGGAAACGCATGCCTGAAGTTAGGTGGCATGGAAAGGCCTCTTTAAAAATGTCTGAGCCTGCCAACATTTGCATTTTATTTGCCTTTGGAGGGATTACTTACAGGAATAAAATTATACAAAGACTTAAGGGTTGGCATGGGGAGGGTCTTAAGCAATCATGAAGTATTCAGCTTATTATTCATTAGCCCTTAAACCCCAGTTTGGGCAGGCAGAGATATTAGTGTCTGATTAATTACTTTGCTGCCACCTTCTATGGAAATGCCATTACTGATTTTAAGAGTTAACGCCTGGATCTTTTGTGGTATTTTTTGCAGGTATTTCTCAAAGCCTGTTAAAAAACAAAGTCATGGCCGTAGTGACAATTTCACACACAGCAAAACCTTTGCAGAGAGAGGGATCATTTCTTGTCAGCTGATGGTAGACATGACTCTTTCATGTGTATGCAATATACTGTGACACTTACAAAAAGACGTAAATGCTAAAGGTAGACTTTTATATTATATTGGAACTAATTAATTGTTAATAATTAATTGTTATAAATAACTATTTATAAGCTAGAAATTAAAATAGGCATGTTAAATCTGACAGAAGATGTGTGAATAGCCATAAACCTTATATGAAAAGGCTGTGATTTGCTAGCAGTGCCGCTGCTCTTTCCAATTCCTTGGGGCATGATTTAAGCCTAATGAAGTCAGCAAGAGCTTCAGTTTAGTTCATGGGAGAGGAACTCCCTGGGAACTGTGTTTCAAGTCAAGGCTGAGTATAGCTTTAATGTATTTAGTAATCTTAAAGAATTTTTCCCTATCTTGTCTTTTACAGTGTATGCAAAGCAGCCAACATGCAAAAACATCATGTAAATATTTGCTGTCATGGTCAGATACCTTAACAGGGACTGACAGGTCTATAGAAAAAACATCCTGAAATAACTAGTTCCAGTTAATGAATTGAAATGCAGACCCTAGGAAATTACAGTATTCTAATGTAGCACAAATTTTCCTTCCAGCTTTTCTAGATTTTATCTTCTTTCAAATTTCTTCAAATTATAGCTAAAGATTTTGCACTTGGAAAGGTAAAAACATACATCTCTTACCTGAAATATTTTGTATCAAAAGAGCAAAGGAAAGTAAACAGTGGTATCAACTATCAGATTTTTTTTGCCTAAGTTTTTTGCCCCTACGTGATTTTTTAAAGGCAGCTATATGGAAGACTAAAATATGGACCTTCCCAGGCTGGCATTTCTGCACGCAATTATTGTTTACTTAACAGATTCTTCCTCCTATAATAAAATGTCTTGTGTGTACTTGAAAAAAATGCTTCCAAGAAGCAAGATCTTAGTTAGTACGTACTGTTTCAACAGAAGCACATTCTGTCTGCCACCAAAAAGCTGATATGCTGTATGTTCACATACATATGCTGTATGCATCACAGTGAAGCTGAATTTTACTCCATTGCAACAGGCTGTATTAGCATAGATTTAATGGGTTCATTGCAGTGATACTGGAGTAGAAGTTGTGCAGTGGGCTAAATAAAATCATGAGCTATGCAAGTCTGTCTGTCAGTGATATATCTGTTAAATGGTTTTTGAATGCAGTCTTTATTTGCACTGCAGTAGTAAAGGATCCTGACTAAAATGGTGCCTCACCGTGTTGGGTAATACACACAGTGACAGAATACTCCTGTTGCAGGACCTTGCAACATGAATGAACCAGAATGAAAAGTGGTGAAGATAATAGGAGAGGTAGTTAATGTACAATCTGATAAATTGAATAAAGCAATGTGGAGGTGGCAGTGACTCTCCTCTTTACCCCGAATCATATTCTCACAGAAGGTGCAATATCTTCATCCAGCTCTACCATCACTTCTTGTTCTGATTTGGCAGCAGCGATTTGAGCTTTCAGCGTTTGGTGTCTGCTGGAAGAGGGCTTTGGCAGATGGCATAGCTTGTATGGTCCAAACTACCCTTCAGAGGAAAGGTAGAAGGCCAGATGGAGCTGTCCCTTGAGTTGTATCTAGCACAGGAGCTATCACTTGGACACATCTACCTAATTTTTGTTTTAGGTAAAATTTATAAGTCTGCCTCTACTATGGTAAGTCATGTATACACCAGATCCTTCCATTTGCACATGGGCATGCAAAGAAAGAAAGTGTATTGCAGTTCCATGCATTGTAAGAAGTGTAAGACTTTGGCTAAACAGAAAAGCATAGCCTGTCCCTCAGTGCAGTCAGTGTATATAGGATTTGCTACCAGGGCTGACAGCAAGTCCCTGAATGAGGACAAGTCTTCAATTTAATCATTGCTCCCAGTACTGTTTATATATTTAGGTAGTGATTCTAATGCATAGTTACGGCACTGAGCTTGAGTTCGGATTTCTGCTCCCAAAGGGAAATAGTGTCACCTCTGTGGTATCATATAAGACTGTCTCTTGCTTTTGTTTTCATTCTATCTCTGTCTTCTGTCTTTCTGGCTATAGAGTAGGACAATTCAAACAGGATAAGAGGATAATCACTGCGTCAGAGGCTTGTTGATAGCCTGCTGATTAGGGTACTCTCATAGGACTGGAGAGGCAATGGTCTGAGCAGCTCTCCAGATAGGAGCATGGTCTGAGCAACTCTCGAGATAGGAGCCCTTCTGAATAATTTTTTAGCTACTCAACTGCTGCATAAGAGACAGGCACTTGGTACCGTTGCTTTGCCCGATCACCTTCTGTGCTGAATAGACTATTTGTGGGTATGAGGGCAGAGCAGTGGATGTTGTTTATCTTGACTTTAACAAGGCCTTTCACATGTCTCTCACAGCCTTCTTGTAGCCACATCAGGGAGGCAGGGAGAGCTTTCAGTGTGTGTAAGGTTTAATGCTTTAAAGTCTTCCTGGCAGCTGGATTTCAGTTGTCTGGCTCAGGGCATCACTCTGGGGCCAGTACTTGTTAACATCGGCAACCTGTTTGCTGGGATGGAATGAACCATCAGGAGGGCCAAGTCAGACACTAAGTTTGGGAGAGCATTTTGTGTACTGGATGGTCATACTGGGACCCAGTGAGCCAGAGTAATGGGCTAGCAGGAATTTTATGAAGCTCCACAGAGGCAAATGCAGTCTTTCATCAGGGACAGAATAACCCTGTGCAACAACACAGGCAGGGACAGGCTGGTTTGGTAGCACCTTTGCAGAATCGACTTGGGGTCTGACAACAAGCTGACTATGTGTTAGCAGCATGTCCTTGCAGCAGTGAAAACTGCATAGCTGGCTACAGGAAAAATTTAGCCAGCAAGCAGGTCAAGTGCAGTGGTTATTCAACCTACTTCTCAACATTTATGAGGTTACACTGTGTCCTGTTTTGGTTCCCTGACACAAACTGGATGACAAACTGGAGTAAGTCTAGCAGATGGCCTCTTGGCATTCTTCTCCTCAGCTACACAAACTAAGGTCACAGGTCCAAGATCCTGTCTAATATAGCCCGTGATGACCACACAAAGTCAAGCTGCTTGTTAGAGCTCACAGAGGTGAATTTGTGGTGTGGTGCTGTAACCAGATGTGCTCTTACATGCTGATGGCTTAACCCCTAAATTTGCTACTGACAGGATTGAACCTTTTAGAAATGAAATAACTTTAGAAGTTTTGAAGAGAATTCCTACCTAAAATACATAAAATTTGGTAAATTGAGCAAAACTACAAAGGCATGTGTGGCCTGCATGACTTTATTGCTTCACGGCTACAGAGTATTAAAATGGTTACATTCTGCCCTTCAACTCATCACCTTTACCTGTTCTAGTATTAAAAAACAGGGTTTATAAAAATACTCATCACCAAAATTATGTGTGTTTGATACAGCTGATTCATGTAGAAAGGAAATACAATTTGATAGAATCTCCCTTTCTTTGTGTTTATTCAAGAGAAAGAACATGTATTCCGAGAAAGTTAATTGATGTTTTCTTGTCTTTTTTTGCTTTTGCCCCTTAAAAAGTTACTAAAAATGCCCCATGTAAAATACTTTCTTCCAGTGTCCTTAAATGCTTAGCATATCTGCACAGTCTTTGGCAGACACATCCTTGGAAATTGTACTAGTCAGCATGGCACCTTTGGCTGGGAGCCAGCCACGGCTTACTGGCTCCTTCAGAGGTTGGGCTCAGCCTCTGGTGGACAAAAGCAGAGCCTGTGCAGGCATGTCCTGTACTTGTGCATGTGTAGTTCTTTGGTTTTGCTGTGCTAAATTGGTGAAGGTGAACTGGAGTAAATGCAGAATAGCAGAGCGTTTGGGCCCTCTGAAAAACAGCTCTGGTACACATGAAATTTCCAGTTCATCTCACTGAGTTTAGTTTGGGTTATTTTTTCATTAAGTATTGTAGGGGTTTCATGTTCTTCAAAGTTTGCTGGCATTATTTTGTCAGTTGGGGTATGAAAAAGTCATCTTGATGGTCAGTTGGGCTATTCTGTGGAATAGGGTGTGATTATTGTCCAAAAAGTCATCCTGCCAGAATACTGATTTCCACCTGGGAAACTAGGTTAAACCGAAATGTTCCCTCAATCTCTCTAGATGGTAGAAGTAACTGTCTACATTTGACAGATTTGCTGACATGAGTATATGGACAAAGTTACCTTTTGGCCATAGACTATTTCATAGGTTTTATCAGGAATCAGATGGGGAAAATACCAGTTTTTCTTTAGATGAGAAATGTCCATTTTCATTTTGGTTTTTACTTATTCTTAGCTAGCTAAATGTATCCATTTGTAGAAAAGTGCTAGTATTTGAGTGATGGTTAAAAATCTTTATTTCTCATAACACTTTGGTAGGTATTTTATGTGACTACTGAGTTTTCCATCTGTCTTTTTCCTTAGGTAGCAAATTATTGCAAGTCACTGTAAATAGCAGAGAAGAGGGAAACTGCAGAAAGGAGTAGTAGTGGAATAAACTAATCGGTTCCTATTCTTATTGAACTTGTTATCAGACAACTTAATACCTTGAGCAAATCTCTTCAGACTATTCTGGAATAAAAATAAATAAAATAAGTAATTGATTTTATTTCATTAGAAGATTTACTTTTTCGTTGTCTTAGTACCTGGAGAGAACTAAGACATTTTCTGAATGTGGAGGACAGATTATCAGGAGGGAGTACTAATGGAAACTAGTAGGAGACCTTCAGGCTAGAAATACCACAAGGTTCATGGCAGTGACCTCAGACTAGTTGAAACTGTGTGTGGTGAAATAGGAGAGTCAAGTCTTGAGGGTATGGAAAGTAAAAACTGCATATTGAGGAATTTCTTCCACACTGCAAGAGTTTTTGCTGTAATAAACTTGTGTCTGCATAACTTTTGCAGAATTTGATGATATGTGTTTACTCTGTTTATCTGATGGCTGAGGGGGAAGGGGGATGAAGAACTGAGAACAATGTGGGCCTGTGCTACCCTTACAGTGTTATATACGACAATTTTGCCAAATAAAAATAAAAGAAAAATTTGGAGTATCTTGGAATTTTAGTAAAAAAAAAAAAAAAAAAAAAAAAAAAAAACAACCAAAAATTGTAAACTGGACTTTTGAGGAAAGGCCTGGCAGTTTTTATTGTGATCCCCTGTGGATTGTCCTGAGGTGTTCCAACAAAAATAGCTATTGTTGCGATTTTAAAGTTTATCCTTAGTTTTAAAAACTGATGCAAGTCTCAACTAATGATTTGACATAAATATGAGGAAGTAATAAGGGTGCTTTTTCTCACTTTTGCATGTTAACATTGCTGCTGACTTCAGTGTGAGGGATATTTTGGCAAAGACAGTGATTCAATGGACTTACAGTGGAAAATCAAGCTAAACCAGCATGAAAAGACAAAGCTTGCCCATCATCTCAAATAGATATCTTAACTGATGGTTTGGTAAAGAGTGAAACTAATCTAATGACATTTTATCCCTGTTTTAGTTATACCCTGCTTTGCATCTTGAACTTAAAGAAATTCCAGAGCTCCCAATGCATCCGGGTTTTGGTTGCTATAGTCCAACCAGCTTTACTCATTACTTGACTTTTTCAAATTGGACATAAAATTTCCAAAGGATACATTGAGGGACTGTGTTGGAAGAGAGTAGCAGTAGTTTCTGGTTCTGTGGGAAGGTTTCAATATTCCAGTGCCCAAGCATCCAACATCAGCCAAATACAGATATTATCATCAGTTAATACTTCTCTTCAGATGGAAGCCTATGGATTAAGGTGTTGCCAGATGTCAGTAAGATATTTCAGTGCAGAAATTTGCAAGACATCTTGGCTATACAGAGGGTATCCTGTAGCTTCACAGAAAAGAAACTTGTGAACTTAAATATAAGCTTTAACTGTATTTTATTTTGTAACACTGAGGAGTTATTTAACTCATCTGCTACAGTTTTCTCTTCTTCATTATAAGATAATTCTGAGAGGATTATGTAAGTACCAGTATTTTTCAATTTAAAATTCATCATATAAGTGAACTCAATGATATTTGTAAAGGTCACAGAAGAGGATGCAATCTCGTTTGTTTACTTATTCTTGATTTATCAGGTATTTAACTTTTCTTTCTATTGTGTGCTTTATGTTTTTCCTCTCTTAAATAACAAATTTCTAAGGATAACTCTTGTTCTTTAAACAAAAGCAAGTTGTGATTAAAGCTCTTTTAAACATCTAAAATGCCCTGCACCAAGATCATTTTTAGCAATATAACCATGACAACATGGTGCTTAGTCAGCCTTTGGTCATCACTGTGTATGCAATGGAGGTGCTGAGAGATGTGAGCCAGTTGGTGTCCTGCCTCCTGCAGGACATTGGCTTTTGCCATAAGGAGCGAACCTTTACCAGTTGTAACTAAGGAGTTATGGTCTTATTGGTATGGGTACTGTGCCAACCCATTTTGGTTATGCAGGTCCATGCTCCAAAGCCAGCCTAGACCCTGGGAGTTCAGGCAAGTTTCACCATTACGCTGTGTGGGAATGTCCTCACTGCCCAAGTGGGTTTTGCAGCTCAGCAGCGGTATCTGAGCTGAACACCTTCCATGGATCCGGTGCACCTGCCTGAGCTGCAGCCCCAGCACGGGCAGTGCTCAGAGCTGTGCTGGCTGGGCTAAAGGCACAGGGCGGCTGCACTGGGCACCCCTCAACCCAGCACTGGTGGGCTCAGCTCTGCCCAAATCAGGTTAACACTGCGTCTTTCATTGCACTGTGTTGCATTTCATGTAGATCATCCCTGGAAGAAATGGCAAACCTTTTGCAAGTCCTGTCACTGACCCTTGGTAAAGGGCCACCAGAAAGTACTGCGTTTTAAAAGAGCTCTCTATGTAGGGAAGGAAAGGGCAATCATGTGGTGTGTTCACAGGATCATCATCAGATCTGGGTTTGATCTGGGCTTGTAAACCTTTCTTTGAACACGCCCTTTTGCCCCTTGGGTGTTTAATTTCCCCTTCTATAAAACATACTGCTTTGTTGACAGGAATGTTGTGAAGCAATTTGTAAAAAAGTTTTATGTTACTGAGGCCTACATGTAAATGTTTTCTGCTGTGGCCTGTGTTTTAAGTCTGTGGTCTCTTGCCTGTAGGGTGAAGAACGATCAGAAATTCCAGAGGTATTTCTGCAACTAAGTTATACCAGCATGACAAAAGCTTAACATTGCACTTTGGCTTGTGGCTGTAGGACAGCCCAGGACTGGCAGTACCTTGGAGCTCCTGGAAGTGGGAGCCACAGCAATGTCTGACATGTCCTTTCAGAACAGTTGTATGGTGTCGTTTCCTCATTCACACTTATCTTCATACCTGTTTGTCCTAGAGTAGCAGGGCATTTCTTAGTCCCCTGTGTTGCATAAAACTGAGCACAACCTTCATGTTTGAGGTGAATCCATTGTAACAGAAGCATAAAATGCAAGAGGGACTCCAGGGTACATGGAGACATGAACATCCCTTGTATTTAACTGTCATTCCAGCAGCTTTGCTGAAATATTTGCTAACAAAAACTGTACCTGAGTTTTATTCTATTTCTTCTTGCTTTAATCTCCATGGGAGTGATTTTTTAGCTGAGGGTAAAACACACCTCAGAGCTCCAGCAGCTTCCATGAAGTGGAGCCTGTGGGTATTGACAGTGTTCAGAATTTCAACCGGGCAGTGTGTGGGAGAAAAATAATGTCAGTGACTTAAACTAACGAATTCTGAGTCTCTTTATTTTGTCATCCTCAAAAGAGATTTTTAGAAGTGAGCAGTTAGTTCTGTCAAATAGGAAATGCCCTAAAGCATTCCTATATCATGATATGAATCAGACAACTCAAGAGGAAAGCAGTAGGGTTTTTTAAGGGCATGTGATTTAAGGGAGAATAAAGGAAAAAAGAATATACTATGCCTTTGAAAATGTCTTTTTCCCCTACAGTGAGATTGGGCCCAAAACATTTCTCCAAGTTGTATGTTTAAACTGTCTCTTTTAAGGCATAACATACATATTTGCTTTGAAAATCCAAGTCTCATGGACAACTGTAAATTTGTTTTGGATCAATATTTTGTAGGAGCATTGGGGCACAGGCAGAGTCAGTGTTCTGAAATGATTTAGACTTGTGTATAAGGAAGATTTTTCAACTCTACCATTTATTTTATGTTAATGGTTTCAGTATCTCAATATTCAGCATGTTTTTAGTGGTCTAAAATGCAAAACCAGCATTTTTTGCATTCTGCACTAACTTTTAAACTGGGCAGAAAAGAGAGTCCCACACAACCGCAAAACTGATATGCAAAGTGGGTCTTTTTAGCCAAAAAATAATTGGTTTGCCACTAAATCCACAAAAGTTTAAAATGCCAAAACATAGAAGGTTCCTTGTGTTCTGCATAAGAACTTAAAGCTATAATCAAGTAGCTGGATATGTTTTTGAACATCTTGGAAGACTGAAATCATTAACTTGCTTACATTTTTTTACATATATAGTTAGTTTCTGGATTCAGAAGAGTGTTTAGCTGCATAGAATATTTGAATGAGCACTAAAAAGACAGTTTTACCTAGAAGAACATGGAGAAACATGATATCTCGAATTATAATAAAAAAATTAGTTTAATAGCTCATTAAATATTGGCATTAGAAACAAAATTCATAGGAAAGTTCCTCTCAATTTTTGAAAGAAAACTAGTTAAATTTCATTCTGAAACAGTTTTTACAGCCAAAGGAAAATGGAAGTTTGCGGTAGGATTTATAAAGGTTCTGATTGCAATCTTAATGAAAAAAGAAGTATCAGTTCTTGATAATACTAGAAAAATTAAGTTAAGAGCTCCGTTTTATAAAAGGAGCCTGATATGAAATATTGGCTAGGTAATGTTGAGTGGTCTATTTAGTATTCAGGAAAATTAACATCTTCCTTCCCTAAATGCAAGCACAATTATCTTCCCACTGATTGTCCGAACATCTGACTGTGTGTATTCATTGCTCTAGACCAATTATGGACAACATAAGAACAAAAATATTAAAGACTACCTTGAAATGTCTTTTCATTAAATTTCTTTGTATTCTAGGACTTCAGCTTTTTCCATTGCTCATGCTCAGTGTTTGTATCTCAGCACCTTAAACTGCCCAACTTGCTGCTGATGACTTCCAAGTGAGAATCACTGAGTTACCATTTAAGTTTTGTGATTTGCTGAAATATGATGACTGATGGTAACTGCACTGAGGGCCTTGTGTTCCCAACCCCCCTGTTTGTATTGACCAAGGGAGAACAACAGTACTTTGCATTTACGCTGCAATTGCTGTGGTGGATCCAGTTTGTGTAAAATACTGTGCCTAATTTTAACCCACCTGTGTTGATTATTGGTGGATGCAAAGGCTTGGCAGCATAGAATCTTCTCAGGATTGGAGAAAATGCAATGGAAGGCCACAAGGATGGTTAATTTGGTTGGAGCATCTTTCCTCTGACAAAAGATTGAGAAAGCTGGGACTGTTCAGCATGGAGAAGGCTGAAGGGGAGCAATGTCATCAATGTACAAAAGTACCTGAAGGGAGTGGTCAAAGATAACACAGCCAGGCTCTTTTCATTCATGCCCATTCATAAGATCAGAGGCAATAGTCACCAACTGAAACAGGCTACAGTGTCCCTCCTAGAAGATACTCAAAAGCTGTCTAGACATGGTCTGTGAAAGTGGCTGTAGGAGTCCCTGTTTGAGTGGGATGGGGGGTGGACCAGATGACTGCCAGAGGTGCCATTCTGTGATCTGCCACCTTTTAACATCAGTGCAGAAGCTATACCTGTTCCATCTCTTACAGACAGCAAGAGAGGAAGGGTATTTCCTCCTGGCACAATGCAGTCTTGTACAGAGACACTTGAGATGTCTCAGAAACAGCACAGTGGGCTTTCAGTGATACATGTTCAGGCAGGACACCCAGGGTATGGATTGGATATGTACGCTCAGCTGGGCTTACCAGTTGCTGTTTCCTCTGTATCCTGTATCCTCTGTTCAGTCTGGCTGAACACTTGCTTCTGATCTTCTCCCTAGTGCTGTACATCCCAGGAAATTTCACAGTTTGGTTGCAGTCCTGTGTCAGGTTTCCTGTTTCCTGCTGTACGCATCCTAGTAAGCCTTCCCACATTTGATATGCTCATGCGAAGACCTTTTTTTAGGAGCCAGGCCCAGCATGGTTAGAACTAATCAACGCCATCAAGTCCAGTCTGATTTCTTCTGTTGATTGGGATGGCTCTTTCTCAGGGCTTCAGTCCTTGGAGGGCTTTGAAGCTTGCGACAGCATGGAGCTGGTCTGCAGCAACGCTCATGGGTCACAGCCATGCAGCACTGGCCAGTGGAATACAGGCACCTGGTGGTAATACAGGAGTCAGCATAGCCCTGGCAGGGCCCAGAGGCATTGTGGAAGGGGTACTCTGTACCCCTTCACTCAGTCCCTGGTCTGTATTATCTGTGTTTCTTTCCATTATTGAGCCTCTCAGATCCTGTCATTCTCTGAAAATAGCTATATGACAATGGTGTTCTTTCCGTCTTGGTGAATAGGAATGTCCACATTTTGCAATTCAGCACCTAAGATTACTCATGTTTCTCCCTGAGTGCTAAGCATGACTATTTGCAGTGCTGTAAAACTGAAAGAATCCAAAATTGCTCTTGTTTTTGTGAGAGACCGCAATGTTACTCCTGCTAGGAGTTTCACCTGGGGCTTTATCCTATTTAATGCCACCAAATTGAATTGTGAGTATAAAATTCCTAGTGCTAAAATGAAAGTCTGGAAAGGGTTGGGGTTTTATTGATAAGTATGAAGTTAAAATGCAAAATTAATGTATAAGGAAAATTGGATGCTATAAAAGTATAAATTTCTTCCTCAACTACTTTTATAAAGAGTACCTTGTGATTTACCAACAACTTTCAATGCAGAGTAGACTTGGTGTGTTTGGGATTTTTCATTAGCCTCCTTAAGGTAAATTTCTGATTTATCTAATTGAAGAACAATAAGAGTCTTTTGAGTACTGGGGTTAACACATTTATCAAGGCACAACCATATCATTGTTGTATGCTCTATTGCAATAGCCTGTTGAAAAGGAAAATGTCATATGTGCTTTATTTTTTAACAACTGTGAGTTGATTTTTCTCTTCTCATTTTGGGCTTGGTATGTGTTCCACATAGACTTTGAAATCAGATCACTACTATGCACTTCAGAATATGTAACTTCCTATTACATTTGCTTGTAGGTGTATTATACCTTCAGTATGGAGATGAAACAAAGCAGTTGCGGATGCCAAATGAAATCACAAGCACAGACACAATTCGTGCCCTTTTTGTAAGTGCCTTCCCCCAGCAGCTGACAATGAAAATGCTGGAATCGCCGAGTGTCGCCATTTACATCAAGGATGAGAGCAGAAACATATACTATGAATTGTGCGATGTGAGGTAAGTAAACACGGAATTATAGCTGCTGGTTTTGTTTGTTTGTGGGGTTTTTGTGTGTTTTTTGGTTTTGTGGTGCACTTACAGAATAAAAGAGAGTGGAGTTGATAAGTATCTGACAGAGAGTGGCCTTACCCATAAAGTGGTGTTCAGCGGTGTCTGAGTAATATGGAAGGTCTGATCTGACAGTGCCTTGAGCTGTAGGTGCAACATCCAAATGCACAAGCCACTGATAAATGGCATACCTTGTTGAAATATTCATATAAAACATATAGGTTCACATATTTACAATGTTTATTGAATTTTAACTGAGACATAATTATTTCAAGTGCAGAATATTGAATAAACATGTGCAGAAAAACTGGATTTTTTCTTTGCTTGTAGCACAAAGCCTGATCTCGTGAACCTGAAATAACAAACATGAACATCACTTCTTTCTTCACAACAGTTTCAGTTGTTCATCACATAACACAAACTGAGTTCAACACAGCAATTGCAGTGTAGATACACTGTAATGTTTTCCTCCCATGGCCAATACAAACAGGAGTACGAGAAGTCCACTGCTGCCTTGTTTCTTTTGGAGATCCTGTGGCTCAGGTGTTTCTCCATATCATGTTGCAGTTGAAAGAGCAAGTTGGAGGTTTTCTAGCCTTGCCACATCCAATTCTCCCATCCCTGTTCTTAGTCTCTGAACAACACCACACTCCATTTTCTCGCCTCTTTCTTGCTCTCCTCAGGCTGTTTATCCACTGTTTGTCCAGTGACTTGTCATCAGCCAGCCTCTTAGATTTCAGTTTCTTTTAATCTTACTTGCTTTACAGATTCCCACACCCCTGTTTCACCACTGTAATATCTCTGTAAAGACCCATCTGATTTTTTGCATCATCATCACCATCATCAGTCATCATTTATCCAAGTTTCTTACACATCAAACAGTCTTTCACAAGATGAAATCAACTGATTGAATCAAGATAGGTGTTACTATATCTCTGTTGCCTAGTGCATTATTGCCAACTATCATCTGGCCCATCAGCTTGTTTTCTCTCACTTTATCCCTCCATCTTCCCTCAAGTTTCAGACTAGAAGTTTATGACTTCATCTCCTCCCTGCCCCCGAGAATGTGGTGGTTGATTATCTTAATGCCACTCCGCCTTTTTTCACTTGCTCCCATTGCAGGTATCACTCTGCCAACCTCAGGCCTGGCTCAATCTCAATATCTGCTTCCTCTGCTCCTGTACCTGTATTATAGAGTATTTCTGGAGGAAACACCACAACCCAGCTGACTTCCTCTGTAACAAAATTCTCTCAGTTCTGCCACCCTTCTCACTTAGGAAACCTCAGCAATTCCAGCTTACTGGAGTCCAAAGAATACACTACTAGCTGTGTTTTTACCACCTTTGAATAATTTCCACAACAGTTTCTCCATTTCTGTTCCTTACTCTTTACAAGATCTTGCCAGTGTCTCCTCTCAGAGGACAGATGAAATGAATTATCATTTTTCTCTCCTTTGCTTGCTGTGTCTTCTTTCACTTCTCTTCTTTCTTCCTTGTGTGAAATATAGGGGTTTCAGTCAACTCTTTAAGCTCTTTATCTCCCTCAGAGGTTCATGTTCCTCTGTGCCTTTCATTAGGCAATCATACTCCTTCCCCTTTTCTTCCTTTTTTATTTATTTTTTTTTAATCATTAGAGACAAAGCATTATCTTTCTATAAAATCCAGTATTTTCAGTAAAGTGATTCAGAGCTCTGCATCCAGAATAGATTTTAGATTTTTCTTCTGCCGAACATCCCTATAATATAGCCTTTCCTTTCCCATCACATAGTGTAAAAACACTCATCTAATTAATGAATTTTTTAATAGCAGCTACTGTAATCGTCTTTTCTCAGCAGTTGACACAGGTAATAGGTAATCTTGTTCGCTCTTACCCATTCAAATGAAGCAACATTCTCCTAGTTTGACAGGCATACTGTTTCACATGCATTTTTTTTCACTTGTCCTCTGGCTGTATCTTCTCCGTCTCATTAAATACAAACTACTTGTCTTCATTATAAGGGCTCCTCCAAGCCCACTTCAGTGCTGCTTTTCATTTCTTGTTCAGTACCAAGTGCCATCTGCTTCCACTTGGTGAATAATGCGAACTTGAACTCTAGGTATCTTTAATTTTCAAACAAATGCCTTCATGCTCTCTCTCAGGCAGCCCTTTAATGTGCTTGGAAGGTGTTCCCCACAGACACCTGCAAAGCCACTGCATTGGTCTCCTTTCCACTCTCTTGTTGCATTGGCTACTCAGAGCATGCCTGTGGTCCCAGGATTTGCCTGTTGCTCCTCTGAATGGAGAGACTACAGTCTTCTAATTTCTTTTTGTTCTCTTATCTTTCTGCAGCTACCCAGTTGTCTTTTGTGACCTCTGTTCACTCTGTAAGCTGATGAAGAAGTTGTATTCCTGAGGTGTTTATACAGCACACAGATCAGTGAGGCCTTTGAACACGCCAAGGGCATCTGGGAGATGCAGTAATGCAAATTATAGTAATAATAAAAGTACCGTAATATATACCTGTTATCAGTAATGTTTATCTTAGAATAGCAACATAAGGTGAAATACAATTCACATCAGAGATCAAATGCCTAGTATTCTGATGCTTTGCCTTGCAGCAATGTTTTACTTTAAAGTGTCATGTTACTACAAGAAATATTTATGGAAAATGCTTTTAAAAGAAACTCCAGTTAGTAGAGGTACCATCTCATAGCCATCAGACAGAAAAGACAGCAGATAAAATGTATTTAAATGAATAATATACCATTTCTTGAACGGAAGATGAGAGAACTTGCTTTGTATCAAAAAGAACATAGTTCCAAGTCGAAGGCAGAAAATAGTAACTGAGACTCCCAGTGCAGGTCTCACAGCAAAAGGGTCACATTTGCAAGATGGAAAACAGTTTATGTTACCATAAATAATTGAAGAACTTGAACTTGCTGCAAGGTAGCTGTTTTCCTATGCAGTCTACAAGTAAACACTCATAAATACTGAACTTCTCATCAGCTCTCCAGTTCTTAAACAGAAGGCACTGATCTGTCTCTTAAGCTGTGGGGTTTCTTTAATAACTACTTGACATCTACAACAGCAGCACAAGTTCTGACTAGCTACTCATTCAAAGCAATCACTGATTGTAATATGACATCGTAAGAAAGAAATTGGACCTGCCCAAGAATCCTTTCCTTCATTTTTAAATTATAATCCCAGTGATTAAGATCAGTTCACTAGACTGGTAGCTGCACCTGGAGAAAAGGAATTCAGTCACATGTGTAAGTAAATTCTCTAGAGTTCACTTTAGAATCTCAGCTTTGAGAGGATGTAGGTGAGCATAGATCAGAGGCTTTGCTACTGATTAAAATGTGAACCCGAAGTCAGCAGAACTCAGGGCAAGTGTCAAAGCCATAAAATTATCGGACAGTAGGTTTTGAGACAAAATAAAAAAGTACTGTTGTCTAACTCTTTCCAAAATGCAGTACTTGAAAAATGAACTAATCAATGACAAATTCTACAGTCCTAATTAAACAAAAGTATTCTCTTAGGGCTTTTCATCTAAACCGTTTCTGTGATAGCTTTCATCAAAACTTTTGCTAATTTATTTGTTTCTGTAATATCTATTTTTTCCCTTAAATAAATGTCTGCATTATAGATAAAGTTTAGAGGAAGAATTTATCTGCTACTGAATTTTTAGCTTTTGTGGATTTTTTTTTCAGCTTTGTGAACAAGCTGATAATTAAAATTTCCTCAGGAATAATCACAATTAGAAAGACTGCTTCTCTTTTGATATTCTTCCTTCTTAGAATAGCAAAAATTCATGTGGGCTGAGTGCACAATAAAGCATGTAAATATTAACTAAATCCTTTTGAGTGCCGTGTAATGTTGAAGCTCTATTGTCTTCAAAGTGTTTTCACTCTATGGCAGGATCTTGAAAGAAACTTAACACTATCTAATTTTTGTGGGTGTGTAGTTGCAGTGAAAGAATGATACTTCCCATGGGAAAGAGAATTAAAGTAGGCTTTTGTTTGTTTGTGTGTGTCTAAGTTATGGCATTTACGTTTTTCTTATAGATCAGCTGCCGACCTACTATGTTTGTCTTTTACCTGAAACTTTTGGGCAACAAAGTGAATAGAACTACTTTCATCTATTGTCATTGCTGATTCTTTTAATTCCAGGAATATTCAAGACCGATCTTTCCTTAAAGTTTACAACAAAGATCCTGCACACGCGTTTAATCACACTTCCAGAGCTGTAAATGGAGATATAAGGGTAAGTACTAGTTCTGCATTTATACTCCTTTTTCCTCCAGCTTTTATGCTAAATGTTTAGATTATTAAATGTAATATGTACACAACAATAAAATCGAAGATATTGTACAACATATATACAGAGGAGGAAACTGACAGTGATTGCTGTAATGTTCCTTAACTGCTTTGCTTTTTCCAATTATTTGCCCTGGGCATTAACTGGATGTTTGATCTTGTTTAGATGCATTAAAGCATGTGAAGCAAAATATAGCCTTTAATTATGTATTTTATGACACAGACGGTACTCAGAGTTTTTACATCTTCCAATTTTGTGTTTCCAAACCTTTTACAGTGAAGTATGGCATGGTGTTAGTACACTCCAACAAGGTTTCAGCAGGGATTGGTTTCCAGCGGCTGAACAAATGTACCTAGTTTCAAGTCTTTTGAAGCACTTTGTAAATGACAATTTTGAATAGGAAATTCTGATAAATACCCTTTGTGGTGTAAGTGGTTTTGGTTTTTTCTGAAATTTTCTACCTGAAAGAAGTACTGAATAAGGATGAGTATATTTGCATTTTCAAGTTAACATTTTGTATCAGGAAACTATAGGGAATGCATTTGAAACATTTGATTTCTCTCTCTCATTGCCTTTATCTTTCACCGGGCTGTTACCTCCCACCTTGATGCCGAGAAGGAAGGAGATGCTGTGTGGCTCCTCTTCCACCATGTTACCCACAGCTGGTTTTGCAGTAGAGGGTGGTGGTGGTGCGTTTACACAACCTCATCTCCTCCCCACCCATCCTAGGTCAGTCCACAGGAAACAGTACAACCAAATGAGCTCAGTGGGGCCAGAATGTCACTACTGTCCTACCTGCTTTGTGGCTTTTATGTGTGTTCCAAAACTGATTCAACTGTACAGAAAACTTCCTGTGAAGTGATTTGCTTAATTGTACAT